>NC_034201.2:21365715-21538215 GCF_002021735.2 Oncorhynchus kisutch
ATGCATTCAGCCTCTCCTCTATGAGTCAGGATCGATATGTACATATTGATCTCTTGTTAGGTGACCGAATGTTTTGTTTTTCCTCACTGTTATGTCTCTAAGGTGGAATCGACTGGGTGGAAATTCAAGTCACAATTCAACATGTCATGCTGTGGAGTTGATAGACGATAGGTGGTAGATAATGTCTTCAACTGCCACTGTACATTACTGCTGAAGTCATCTATCCTAATTGATTATTTTAACAATAGTGTGCTTATTTACTTCTTCACTTTGAAGGTTTCTCCTGTACAACAGTCCTTTAGATTCAATAGTATTCAGAATGGTTAGAACAGCGAATGAAATCTTTGCTGCAGGCAGGGTTTGTGTCTGAAATAGCACCCCATTCCCTACTATCTAGTCTAGCGCATGTTTGACCAGAGACCTAAAGCACTGCACTATATAAGGAAAAGGATGTGTGGTGCACTTCTTTTACATAGGGTGAATAGGGAATAGGGTGCCATAAAATAGATGAGTAATGTGTATTAATGCTGGATTGTCCTTCCGCCCGTCATCACACTGTCAATTCCACCTAAATTATTCACTCTTTGTTCATTCTTTTCTTCCAGCACATATTGCTGTGTAAACTCTCCACAACCTTTTGGCAGTCCCTTGTGCATTTGTTCATGAAATACATTATTTATCAACACACGACCCACATCAAAGTTATTGTTTTTTCCATTAGACTAAAATCTTACATCCTCCTGTATGACTAGGACATGTGTTCTTCTTCTATCACCCTCTATAGAATAACAACGTATTATACTGTATATGAGATGGGAATAAAATGATCTAATATCTGAACTCTCAGAGCTGCCTCATTGTAACGTGTGAGCTGTGAGTCGGGAAGCAAGTTCAGGGAGTGAGTGATTTAACCAATAAACGAAACACGAACAGCGCACAGACATGAAACTGAAACAGAAACCATGACGCCTGGGGAAGGAACCAAAGGGAGTGACATGTAAAGGGAAGGAACCAAAGGGAGTGACATGTAAAGGGAAGGAACCAAAGGGAGTGACATGTAAAGGGAAGGAACCAAAGGGAGTGACATGTAAAGGGAAGGAACCAAAGGGAGTGACATGTAAAGGGAAGGAACCAAAGGGAGTGACATGTAAAGGGAAGGTAATCAGGGAAGTGATGGAGTCCAGGTGAGTGATGACGCGCAGCAGTGCGTAACGATGGTGAGTGGTGTGCCTCATAACGAGCAGCTTGGTGACCTAGAGGCCGGAGAGGGAGCACACGTGACACTCTGTGGGATACAGCAGTGACGTAATGGATTATTCAGAGTGACAGTATGTATGGAGGTTCAACCTCTTGCTTTGATACAATATAATATCTAGTATAAATATTTCAATGGAACATAATACGACAATATCTGTATACGAAAACAATAACTTTGCATGCCTTTAATATGCCAAATGCTTATGGTACTGTTAATAGTATAATAATAGTATAATAATATTTTATGTAGACTAGTAACCATATTATTGACTGATTGGGCATCCAACAGTTGCAGGGGGACTGCTGAAACATCAGCTCAAAGGAAATGAATAATAAGTCAGCGAATCATATGCATTCTGATGCTCCTTAGTCGTTACACTTCATTCACATTAGGCCATTCTTCAGAGTCATGGCCATATTTAGATGAATGTACACCTACAGAATCATTCAAAGACTCAATCATGGACACTGTTACTGACAGTTGTGGCGGCTTCACATGATGTATGGTTGTCCTTCTTATCTTTGTGCTGTTGTCTGTGCCCGATAATGGTTGTACCATGTTTTGTGCTGTTATGCTATGTTGTTGTCTTAGGTCTCTCTTTGTGTAGTGTTGTGGTGTCTCTCTTGACGTGATGTGTGTTTTGTGATATATTTTTATTTTAATCCCAGCCCCCACCTCTGCAGGAGGCCTTTTGCCTTTTGGTAGGCCATCATTGTAAATAAGAATTTGTTCTTAACTGACTTGCCTAGTTAAATAAAGGTTCAACAAAATAAATACAAATAAAAGAACGTGCAGAAAAAGAACACTTCACATTTTATATGACCAAATAAGTGTTTGATGGATCAAATCAAGTTAAATCAAGTGTAAAAAGAGCTACAGGACTCTCCCTTCATGGTTGTAATAATTCTAATAATATTCTCCAGGCCTCTCTCAGTTATGGGAGCATGTACCACCAGCACAGGTGGAATCTCTGCACCCTATTCATGTTCTAGGGGCCAGTCAGGTCAATCGTCTTTGAGATAGGGATTGCAGATGGTCAGGGTGAAAGTAGCGTATTGGCAAAACCAGGAAGTCCTGACTACTTTGTGAATTGTTGTCTGTTAACCTTGCATTAACCCTGGTGTCACGTCCACAGTCCTGTGTCTGTGGTGTGACAAGATGTGGAGGCAGCTGTCCCTGTGTCTACGGGTCTCTATCTCTGGCGCACAGAAGACACAGGCTATACACCTAGGCCGATATACATTTACACAGGCACAAGAAAGTTGTTCATTTTTGTCAGATCTGTTGGCAATTTCTACTGGAATGCGTCTGGATTTAAAGGCCCAGTGCAGTCAAAATCTGTGTTTTACATACTTTATATATCCACAATATGAGGTTGGAATAATACTGTGAAATTTGGAAAGTTATGATAATGGCATTTTAGTAAAAGAGCTGTTTGATTTGCCTGTTTTGGTGGGTGAGTTTTGGCCTGCCTGCCTGCCTGGTAAATTAGTTAAACCTCTCCCCACTCAGACCACTCCCAAATAGTCCAAGCAAAATTATTGCTACTTAATTGTTACCAAGAAATTATTTGATATTGAGAAAAAATTGGCCTTATTGATGCTTTTATAAAAAATGTATGCAGAGGTTTTTTTTATCGGAAGTAGGCTACTGCATTCTGGAAACGTAGGCATTCCGTCATACAATTCTGGAATATATTTGCTGTGATTCCAGTTAAAAGAACATCTAATTGTACAATGTTTTACAATCTCTCACCACGTTTCCTTTTCAGAGCCTAATAGCTTTGTGTGGTAGGATCACAAAACAATAACTGTCCATTTTTGTCAAACAGAAACAGCGAGTGTTTGAAAAAAAAAGCTGAGGGGGATGAAACTACACAGAAACGCTAATTGGGCCATTGATTAATATGTAATTAGTCAGCTTGTGGTGGAATGATAAACACAGAGCCATGCCTATTAGACATAGACCAGCTAATGAGCCATCATAAATAGTTCATAAGTCATGGATGCCAGATAGTCCATTTAGCTTAATGATGGGTTCAGTCAGTGGTGGGGTTTAGTTACTAGCTATTCACTACGGGAGGCCCTTACTGTATCTGATCAGTGGAAGGAAGGAGAACACATTCAGAGTCTGTTAACAAGCTAGGCATGAAAATTGTATTCTTTTTTTAACTCACTTTTCAACTCATATTAATAAATGTTACGTTTTTATCTCTATAATATCTCTGTGTTTAAAATCTATAGATCTTATTCATGGCTAGCTTGTCCTTTTCTCTCTGTTCTTAAACATAACCCCCTAGAGTCAATATCCATGCCCCTACTGAAATCGAATTAGCATAATACAAAAATCCCCATCAAAATGAGTCTGTTTAAGCTAGAGATATCTGCTTTTTGCATGGACTATGTCTCAATACCCCACATCCACCAATGTCGGCCTTCCGTAGTTACAGTGGTGTTTGTAAAAAAATGGGTCTTCACATGAAAACATCTGTAGCATACAAATGGTATGTCTATAGCGCCCACAAGTGTCACGGGACTCGCCTGTAGTCGGTACCGCTGATCTGCCAACTTCTGTCTGTAATATCTGAACACTTTGGGTTACACACTGATATGCTCTAGGATGCCCACAAGCCTCACAAGACCCATCTGAAGGTAGTTGTTTTTCCATGTATGAATCTGCTATTCAATGCGTTTCAATGGGCTAATAGTAGTAAGGCCAAATTCAATGTTTTCTCAAATAATTGGATAACACTGTGCTTCATTCTATTCTGCTTTTTCAGACGATTGGACAGCGATGCCCCTGCTTTCCTTCCGACGATGACTGGGTGTCTACTACACACCCCTCCTCCCTTAGCCCCCCCGTGCAGTGCAGACAGGAACTTGGAGCCTCACGTCCATCTGCCTAAATGAGTTTGACAACTGAATTACACAGATACCCGATACGGATGACCCCAGAGTTGCACCCAGACAGACAGGGAGAAAGAGAACACGCTCAGATAAAAGAAGAATCTGACACTCCAAAATAATTCCTAAGCATTTAACCTCTTGAAACCGTCAAGAAAGTACATTGTGTATGACTAGTCTTCTTGTCAATTTAGCTCACATCACTTCTGTAAAATGGTACTTGTGGGTGTCTGTTTTTTGGCTCATTACCTGCACTTAAAATGTCATGCAGAAACTTACCACAGTGTCTCTCTGTATTACAGTAGAAATATAACATCATCATAGAGGAGCAAACTTCTCTCAATCTCAACATCCTATTCCTTGCAGAACTAGCCATTAATATTTTATGGTTTTACAAGGCATCTGATTATTCTGCTACTCTGTATAACTCACAGCACACCTGGGAAAAGCTCTTGGCTTCTCTTCTAAACATAATATGTATTGTTCAATTTCCTACATGCAAATCTGTAAGGACCGACGCTGGAGTGGAACAAGACAGGAACAGTGTTAGCACACGGGTATACAAGGACATATGACAATCAATGCTGTAGGGAATAGAGCGGGGGAACATACAGATATTGGGGAGGTAATGACAGAGGGGATTGAGTCCAGGTGAGTCCAATGATCACTGATGTTCGTGACGGGGGAATGCAGGTGTATGTAATGATGGTGTCAGGAGTGCGTAATGCTGGACCTGGTGCCTTTGAACGCCAGGGGGGAAGAGCCCCCCCACCTGGGAGGAACGGGTGCTGGACAAGCCGGCTGGGCGTGAAATCCAGATGAACCGGCTGAGGCCTGTTGTGGGATGGGCGACTTCTGAGCCAACCGGGGCAAGAAACCTCTCGAGCCAGCTAGGGCGTGACAGCCCAACGAGCTGGATTAGGCACCCCCGGTTCCATCGGTGGCGGCCCCCGGACCCGACATCACCACCACTCGTTGCTTCGTTTGGTGGCTTCAGCATTCTGTAAGGACCGATGTTGGAGGAGAGAAGCAGGTACGGGGAGCCAAACATTTAATCAGAACAGACATGGAACAAGACAGGGACATCGTCAGCACACGGGTATACAAGGACACAATCAATGCTGAAGCTGGGAACAGAGCGGGGGAACAGACAGATATAGGGGAGGTAATGACAGAGGTGATTGAGTCCAGGTGAGTCCAATATTCACTGATGTGCGTGACGGGGGAAGGCAGGTGTGCGTAATGCTGGGGAGCCTGGTGCCCTCAAGCGCCAGGGAGGAAGAGCGGGAGCAGGTGTGACGCAAACCATGTAAATAAGATTACGTTCAATGGTGAAATCAATCCTTAAAATTCTAGTTAACACTGTGTAACATATCTTTAAACAGGGAAAAAGTGTACATTGCATGTACCTCATGTAATACACCCTGTAGAGTGATTTAAACTAGTCCGACAGCATTGCTGTAAATAATCTTCCCCTGGTATCCTTGAGCCATGCTTTGTTGTCTCTATACAGTAACAAAGCTGTTTAGTTGGAGAACACTACAGCCTTCTGAGCGGAAATAAGGAGCGCTTACAACAGAGACATGGACGGAGGGAGCAGAAGAGAGGAAGAGAGATAACCCAGTGCACCAAGCCCACGTTGGGGTAATACAGTAGCCTCTTGATAAATTAACTGATGGATTTAGCCTGCTTGCCTCTGTAGCAGCAATATAACCTGCAGTGTAGCGGGATGCAGGAAACATCACTATGACACTTTAGACTTGTATGGTGCCTGATATCGTATTGCCTCTCTCAGAGGACTTCTATATGGGCTGAACATAGTGTCATTACGACTGTTAGTCTGTGGGGTCTGGGTCATCACTAAGGCAATGGAGAGATCATTGGTTTTCCACATACTCTCAAAGCTAAGCATGTAAAGGATGAGGGGTGAGATGAAAATAGACCGTGATGTGTATAGTTTCAATAATACCTCAGGTTCAACTGCCTAGTGGAAAATGGCTACAATGTTAAATTCTTCTGTAAGGGACATCAGTTGAATCTCCTCAGTAAACACAATTAAGGGCATTTTGAGAGCCCCCCCTCTATTTATTTCTTCCTTCCTTTCTTTCCCTCGCTCTCCCATTCCACCTTCCTCCCTCCCTCCCTCCCTCCCTCCCACTTCTCTCTCCCTTCCTCCACCGCTTTCCCACCCTCCTTCTCTCCCTGGGGAATACTCTATTGCTATATTACCTGAGAATGTTAAGTTAATTTGATTTCCACTAACAAAACAAAGTGCTGAGCACACAGACTATATTACATTGTGCATTAGATGGTGTAGGCACCTGAGGGTGATGGGGGAGATGTGAGTGAATAAATCCTGTCCAGAGAGCAGGGGAAGCAGAGGCAAGGAGGTGGCAGAAGGGGTCTCACACTGTCTTATGGGTAGATTAACACCCCTGTCAGCCATTGAGAAAGAGACAGCCGGGCAGCATCATGATAGCATTTATTAGATCACACTGCACTGCACACACTGATGGACGCAGGCAAAGATACACACGCCAAACACACACACGCATGTTCAAGCACACACACACACACACAGAGGGCCATCACCATGGTAATAATAGGTCAGTGCTAGTTTTGTTATTGCAGTTAGTTATTATAGATCTCAAAACCACGCTGTACACATTGTCTGGAGATGAAATCAATACAGCCCTGTTCTCTCTAGCTGTTTTTCTTTTTGGGGCCAGCCAAAGTAATATAATTTGAAATAGAATTTTGTTGTTTTAACTAGCAGTTAATCCAATAGCAAACAATGCAAGATACGTGTTTCAAGTTGCCGTTAGAAGTGCTGAAAGTAATATGCTGTAAATTACAGTATATTTCACATTAGGCAATACACTTACATTACCCAACATTACGCAGCACGCATTCATTTGCATCAAGCCTGTCTTTTGGATGAGAATTTAGGGCTAAATGCTCAACAACATCACAGTGAATGTCCTCATTGTTCATGCACTGTGGGAAAAACCTTTTGGTCTGCACTGATGTCTTCACACATGCCTCATCCATGGCCAGAAGGAGGGTGGCACACTCATGGGGATGGCGATCGTACACCTTCCTTAGGGTTGAGGAAAGGAGAATATGGGGGCAGGTTTAGGGTCACGAATCGGGGATGGATCCAAATCCATGCCTGTACTACCTCTGCATGGTGGAACCTAACATTGTCCCACGCAATGACATAGGTGACCCCTTGACAGGTCTGCTCAATTTCCCTACGTTGTCCAGGCACTTGGACGGTCGCCTGTTGGCCAATGAGATTCCACTCAAGGAGTTGTAATTTACTGTAAATGTAATGGTAAAGCATAGTCCATATCCTGCAGACTTACCAGTTTACCAGTGCGAAATGTTCTCAAGATTGAATTGACAGTTGATCTTTTCAGATTGAGGTGAACTAATCTGGCAGCCTCTGCCATGGTAAGGCACATGGTCAACGACGATGGCCCAGACATTAGTAAACACAACAGTTCCCTGCCGTCTGCTTTGTTCTCTCTGATGTTCACCTGTTTGACCAGGCTCATGCCCACCTCTTTGATGGGGCCTATACCCAGCTATCTGACGGGCCCCTTGTCCACAAGCTCTTTGATTTCCTTCTCTCCCTTGCTGTCTATCCTGCTTCGTGTTGAAAGAAATTGCAAGTCTTCACACACACCCTTTTATATGGTGGCCAATTGTGATTACCACTATGTGAAATGAATTAGCAATAACGATTATGTATGGTATTTGCAAAAGCAGCAGCTACTCTTCCTGGGGTCCACACCAAACACGAAACATAATACAGAATGACATAATACAGAACATCATTAGACAAGAACAGCTCAGAACTACAGGACAGAACTACATACATTTCTAAAAAGGCACACGTAGCCTACATATCAATGCATACACACAAAATATCTAGGTCAAATAGGGGAGAAGTGTTGTGCCGCGAGGTGTTGCTTTATCTGTTTTTTAAAATCAGGTTTGCTGTTTATTTGAGCAATATGAGATGGAAGGAAGTTCCATGAAATAAGGGCTCTATATAATACTGTACGTTTTCTTGAATTTGTTCTAGATTTGGGGACTATGAAAAGACCCCTGGTGGCATGTCTGGTGGGATAAGTGTGTGTGTCAGAGCTGTGTGTAAGTTGACTATGCAAACAATATGGGATTTTCAACGCATTAATGTTTCTTATAAAAAGAAGAAGTGATGCAGTCAGTCTCTCCTCAACTCTTAGCCAAGAGAAACTGGCATGCATAGTATTTATATCAGCCCTCTGATTACAATGAAGACCAAAACGTGCTGCTCTGTTCTGGGCCAGCTGCAGCTTAACTAGGTCTTTCCTTGCCGCACTGGACCACACGACTGGACAATAATCAAGATTAGACAAATCTAGAGCCTGCAGAACTTGCTTTTTTGGAGTGTGGTGTCAAAAAAGCAGAGCATCTCTTTATTACGGCTAGACCTCTCCACATCTTTACAACCATTGAATCTATATGTTTTGACCATGACAGTTTACAATCTAAGATAGGCCAAGTAATTTAGTCTCCTCAACTTGTTCAACAGCCAGATCATTCATTAGCAGATTCAGCTGAGGTCTAGCACTTAAGGAATGATTTGTACCAAATACAATGCTCTTAGTTTTAGAGATGTTCAGGACCAGTTTATTTCTGGCCACCCATTCCAAAACAGACTGCAACTTTTTGTTAAGGGTTTCAGTGACTTCATTAGTGCTTCTACACCTGCATTGCTTGCTGTTTGGGGTTTTAGGCTGGGTTTCTGCACAGCACTTTGAGATATCAGCTGATGTAAGAAGCGCTTTATAAATACATTTGATTTGATTTGATTACATGTGGTTGCTGATGCGTATATGGTTGAATCATCAGCATACATGGGCAGACATGCTTTGTTTAATGCCAGTGGGAGGTCATTGGTAAAAATAGAAAAGAGTAGAGGGCCCACAGAGCTGCCCTGCAGTACACCACACTTTACATGTTTGACATTAGAGACACTTCCATTTAAGAAAACCCTTTGAGTTCTATTGGATATATGGCTCTGAATTGACGATATGACAGAGGTTGAAAAGCCATAACACTTAAGTATTTTCAACAACAGGTTATGGTCAATAATATCAAAGGCTGCACTGAAATCTAACAGTACAGCTCCCACAATCTTCTTATTTTCAATTTCTTTCAACCAATCATCAGTCATTTGTGTTAGTGCAGTACATGTTGAGTGCCCTTCTCTATAGCATGCTGAAAGTCTGTTGTTAAAAGTCTGTTGTTAATGGTTATCATGTATCATACATGTAATTTAGATGCTTTTGCTTTACTGTAGTTGTCAAAATCCATATATAGTAGTCAAACCAGTTTAAAATGTATAGGTTTACCAAACAGTTAAGTGAATAACCATTAAGCACAGTTGAATTAAGTGATGGTCAAATGTATTTAAACAAATGAGAAGACAATAATTTGACAACTGTGAGCATTGCATTGTGGAAGGCAATTACTTTATATGAAAGGTATTTCTAGATGACATACTGATTAGGTCTGGTGAAAAAGTTACTGTGTGATTTTGTGTGTTGTACTTAGTCAATTGAAAATGTGCTTAAAGTTGAGAAAAAACGGCCTTTTTGATGTTATGAGTTTTGTATTAAGAGTTGTGAAATTTGACCACATACCAGTGAAAATAGTACCAAAGTGATTAAAAAAACTGTCATATACAGGTATTCAATCTCCCCCTCTCCTCCTCTCTACCTCTTCCTCTCTCCCCCTCTCATCAGAGGTTGCTACACCAGGGATGTGTAATGATTAAAGGGAAACTGCACTGCGGATTTGGCCTAGTTCTTTGGCTTGCTCCTCAAGAAATGCTGGCGGCCATGACAGGAGCCAAATGTGAGTTGGCTTGGGGGTGTGGTTTGATGTGGGTGTCTCTTGGGTGTGTCCTTGCCACCACCAAGACACACCCATCTGTCAGAACCTTGCCTGCAGCTGTTCCCCCACACTCAATCACAACAAACAAACCTCCTGCAGATTGAGTTCAATAAATACAAGCAGATGTATGGTGAGATGCCGGAGGAAGCTTTGAATAGGTCAGTAGCCTACAGAGTAATATAAGAAGAATGCAATTGCTGAATTTATGTAGATATTCTAAACTAAGTGTTTTGATAACTTTCAAATGTAGTAACAGGTCAATGTTGAATAAACAACCCTTTACATAATGCCATAGAAGCAGTGTTCTGCCACCTTTCATTCCCAGCCAAAACAGATACTGTGCCTATCAACATTTTGTGTGGTGGTAATGGGGCTACCTTGGCAAACATGTCAGAGTGGTCCATACCTTCCTGTGTGGTATCCCATATACAACAGGAGTTCCCTTATACTGGTATAGAATACACAGGGTTTCTCCCTCCCCATATTGACTGATACCATCAAAAGAAAAGACAATACAAGTAAAAGTTGTGTGTAGTAAAAAATGCATGCTGAGTGGCAGGCCTCTCTCCATCAGTATCAACCCTGTCTGTCAGTCTGGACTTCATCACGTAAAGCTCTACAATTTAATAGGCCTAAGCCCACATTTTTAGACAAGAAAATTAGGGCTACAACAACACAGTACAATGAGGAATGTCTTAGTGTTATCAAGTGAATACACAATTATCATCCATAGGCTGTAAACTGAAGTGATGTAGGGTCATTTGAATTACCGCTCATATGTCCTGTTTTGTTTCATGCCGAAATAACTGCATAGGCCAACAGCCTAAGCCTTGTTGTGCAAACATTTGGATCTGTTTGGGTCTATTCACGACAGTTTAGAAGGTCCAGAAAGGTACATTAGCAGGCCACTCACATGGTTTAGGCCTATTTTGTCAGGATGTAGCCCGGTGTTAAGATAAGCCTACTATAGGGAAATTTGAACTTCTCCTTTCCAACTCCACGTCCATTAATGCTGTAGCCTATTTTACATTCAGCAAGCAAGAGAAGCATGCACCTCTCCTCCAATAGGCTATTAAAACTCTAGTCTAGGCTGTAAAGTGAAGTGAATAGCCTATGTCGTTTGAACAACCGCTCAAAATGAATGCATATTTTGAATGCATATTCATTTAGAAATAACTGCATCTAGCCTGCCTGATTGGGCAATCATCTGGATCAGTTATGTGTTTTTTCTCTGCAATTAAGCCTACAAGGTCCAGGCACATTAGTAGGACCGTAATATGATGCATTTTGTCATGATGTATTAGCTCACAGAAACATGCTAATTATGGGATTTCTAGTGGCACACATATGAATTATAATAATGCGGGAGCATGGAGGAAGTTTTATCCATAGCATCAAAGCATTCAAAAAGGGTGTTGCAAATACTGGACATTTCTGCTGTACTGTACTATTATATCCCCTTTAGAATCTCATATTGTAGATGTGTTGAGTGCCAGGTCTCTCTCCATTCAGAGATGTCAGTATCAAGCCTGTCTGTCAGTCAGGAGTCCATCACATTATCTTGCAAGTCTCCAAGTGCTGACTCTATAGATGCATCTGTGAACACATTCACAGTCACTGTTCTATTATTAATGGCAGTTAGGATAGGTGATATCTGACAAACAAACATATACTATGTTTAAGTTTGAACAGGTCAGACTAAACCTACCTAATTCTGGTCTCCCCATCGACAATCATTGGTGAGCAGGCAAGAGGCTGGAGGTAAGGTCTTTGCCAGTGCCCCATTGATGGGCATGGCAGCATAGATCAACTCCTGGTCCCTCATCAAAGATATTGGTTGGTCGTACACAAACACACACACACAGAGCACTGATTACATTATCAATGGTGGTTATGATTAGCATGGTGGAACCAATCTGAATGCATTCACCTTTCTATTTCAAATCAAATTGTATTAGTCACATGCACATGCAGTATTAGTCACCTTACAGTCACCTTACAGTGAAATGCCTACTTAAGAGCCCCTAACCAACAATACAACAACAACAGTTTCAAAAAAATATGGATAAGAGGGGGGTACTACAGGGGGGTACTGATCGGAGGCCGAGCAGTTGCCATACCAGGTAGTGATGCAACCAGGATGCTCTCGATGGTGCAGCTGTAGAACCTTTTGAGGATCTGAGGACCCATGCCAAATCTTTTCAGTCTCCTGAGGGGGAATAGGTTTTGTCGTGCCCTCTTCAAGACTGTCTTAGTGTGCTCGGACCCTGTTAGTTTGTTGGTGATGTGGACACCAAGGAACTTGAAGCTCTCAACCTGCTCCACCACTGCCCCGTCGATAAGAATGAGGGTGTGCTCGGGGCTCTGGTTTTCCCATGCTCTGAGGATGGGCCAGCAGCCCTACGTGGGTTAACCTCTCTGGGATCGTTCGGGACGCTAGCGTCCCACCTCGTCAACAGCCAGTGAAATTGCAGGGCGCCAAATTCAAAACAACAGACATCTCATAATTAAAATTCCTCAACCATGCAAGTATTTTACACCATTTTAAAGATACACTTCTCGTTAATCCAACCACAGTGTCCGATTTCAAAAAGTATTTGCTTTTAGGCGAAATCAGAACATATCATTATGTTAGGTCAGCAACTAGTCACAGAAAGCATTCCGCCATTTTCCAACTAAAGAGAGGTGTCACAAAAAGCAGAAATATAGATAAAATGAATCACTAACCTTTGACGATCTTCATCAGATGACACTCCCAGGACTCAATGTTACACAATACATGTGCTGTATGTTTTGTTCAATCAAGTCACATATTTATATCCAAAAACCTCATTG
Source organism: Oncorhynchus kisutch (assembly GCF_002021735.2). Taxonomy (NCBI): domain Eukaryota; kingdom Metazoa; phylum Chordata; class Actinopteri; order Salmoniformes; family Salmonidae; genus Oncorhynchus; species Oncorhynchus kisutch. Next base: position 21,378,664 of record NC_034201.2, read on the forward strand.
GCGCCATGTTCAGAAATGCCTCCAAAACATCTGGAGAAATTGCAGAGCCACATCAAATAACAGAAATACTCATCATAAACTTTGATGAAAGATACATGTTTTACATAGAATTAAATATAAACTTGTTCTTAATGCCACCGCTGTGTCAGATTTCAAAAAAGCTTTACGGCAAAAGTACAATATTCAATAATCTGAGAACAGCATTCAGCCACAAAAGCAAGCCATACAGTTACCCGCCAAATTGTGGAGTCAACAAAAGTCATAAATAGCATTATAAATCTTCACTTACCTTTGCTGATCTTCCTCGGAATGCACTCCCAGGACTCCCACTTCCACAAGAAATGTTTGTTTTGTTCGATTACGTCCATATTTATGTCCAAATACCTCTGTTTTGTTCGCTTGTTTAATTCACTATTCCAAAGGCACAATGCGCGAGCAGACGAAAAGTCAAAAGAGTTCCATTACAGTTTATAGAAACATATCAAACGATGTTTACAATCAATCCTTAGGGTCTTTTTATAATAAATCTTCAATAATATTCTAATGGGACAATAGCGTATTCATTACAGAGGAAAAAGAAGGAACGGTGCGCCCGCGTGACCGCGCAGTAAACAACTGATTGGCCTCAGCCTAGTCCACTTGCTGAAACAGCTCTTATCCGACACCCTTCCACAATAGAAGACTCAAACAACTTTCTAAAGACTGTTCACATCTGCTGGAAGCCTTGGGAAGTACCATCTGGCCACATAGACACAGCATATTGGATAGGCAATCACTTAAATGAAACTACAAACTACAAACCTCAGATTTGTCTCAGGTTTTCGCCTGCCATATGAGTTCTGTTATACTCACAGACATCATTCAAACAGTTTTAGAAACTTCAGAGTGTTTTCTATCCAATGCTACTAATAATATGCATATATTAGCATATGGGACAGAGTAGAAGGCAGTTTACTCTGGGCACCTTATTCATCCAAGCTACTCAATACTGCCCCCCTGTCACCAAGAAGTTAACACGTTTAAATGTCTTTACTCACATCGGCCACGGAGAACGAGAGCCCACAGTCCTTGGGAGCTGGCCGTGTCGGTGGCACTGTGTTTTCCTCAAAGTGGGCGAAGAAGGTGTTTAGATTGTCCGTAGCTCCAGATTAGATTAGATTCAAGCTGATGATGCCGTTATGGCTTGTTGCTCCTAGTTCACTGTAATAGTCAGACTCAGATATGAGTTAGCTACCACCATAGCTGAATCCATTTTTTGTTGTTGCCCTAAACCAAACATGGTCCTGGGACCCCCTCCCGAGTGCATGTTTTGGCTTTTGTCCCAACACTACAAAGCTTGATGATGAGTTGGTTATTTGAATTAGCTGTGTAGTGCTAGGGCAAAACCCAAAGCGTGCACCGAGGAGTGGCCCCAGGACCAAGTTTGGGAAACCCTACCCTAGATAATAAAGAATTGACTTGTAGGCTAACATTAGCTAGCCAGATTGCTAACATTAGCTAGCCTGTAGCTACGACCTAACTAAGTTGCAATGAGGTTGCAAGCTAGCTATACTAACGTTAGCCAAATCATTAGCTAGGCTGCCTCATGAGCTAACGTTAGCTATCCTTTATTTTTTTATTTTTTTTATTTTACCTTTATTTAACCAGGTAGGCAAGTTGAGAACAAGTTCTCATTTACAATTGCGACCTGGCCAAGATAAAGCAAAGCAGTTCGACAGATAAAACGACAGAGTTACACATGGAGTAAAAACAAACATACAGTCAATAATGCAGTATAAACAAGTCTATATACAATGTGAGCAAATGAGGTGAGAAGGGAGGTAAAGGCAAAAAAGGCCATGATGGCAAAGTAAATACAATATAGCAAGTAAAATACTGGAATGGTAGTTTAGCAATGGAAGAATGAGCAAAGTAGAAATAAAAAATAATGGGGTGCAAAGGAGCAAAATAAATAAATAAATTAAAATTAAATACAGTTGGGAAAGAGGTAGTTGTTTGGGCTAAATTATAGGTGGGCTATGTACAGGTGCAGTAATCTGTGAGCTGCTCTGACAGTTGGTGCTTAAAGCTAGTGAGGGAGATAAGTGTTTCCAGTTTCAGAGATTTTTGTAGTTCGTTCCAGTCATTGGCAGCAGAGAACTGGAAGGAGAGGCGGCCAAAAAATGAATTGGTTTTGGGGGTGACTAGAGAGATATACCTGCTGGAGCGTGTGCTACAGGTGGGAGATGCTATGGTGACCAGCGAGCTGAGATAAGGGGGGACTTTACCTAGCAGGGTCTTGTAGATGACATGGAGCCAGTGGGTTTGGCGACGAGTATGAAGCGAGGGCCAGCCAACGAGAGCGTACAGGTCGCAATGGTGGGTAGTGTATATTGCACTGTGATAGACTGCATCCAATTTGTTGAGTAGGGTATTGGAGGCTATTTTGTAAATGACATCGCCAAAGTCGAGGATTGGTAGGATGGTCAGTTTTACAAGGGTATGATAGCTACCTACATATCTAGCAATAATGTTATCCAACGTCGTAAGGAACGTTATACCAGAGAGGTCATTATATTCCAGTATCTCTGGTTATACTCATCACCACACCGAGCTATCATTACTGGTGCAGACTTGGGGACCGACAAACTCCAGGCAAGCACATATTCTGCATACTAGGGTCCTTTGGCAGGGCATGCAAACCATAGAACTTTGACTGTGGAGGTATGGTCAATCCGTATAGGGCCTATGATCCTTTGAAGGTATTGGGGGCAATGAAACAAGGGAGCCCCATTCAATGAAGGGAAGAGAAGTGGGCAGAGGGGCTATTTGCATGTGGAGCTTGGCAAAAGGAGGAATGATTTGTTAACATAAATGTAATCCAAACCCAACCTTCATTTACTAATTGTGATGCACTGAGGCTCCAAATTCTGTTTTAGACGAGACTGACTTCATGACTAAAATGTACACTTTGTAGTCAATTTTAACACTACAATAAATGTTTCTGATTTATACCAATGCCACATAGACTATTTTCAGAGATTAGTTGCTTTTTAGTGGCAGTCGCTCATTAAAGATGCATTCCAGAGGTTTTGACTTTTTAGTCAGTAGTTCTGAAAGTAGCATTCACGAGAAAAAGAACAGGTCTCTGAAATGTGTGCATAATTGTGTACAACATCATTAATTTCGTATGATATATTACAAATTCCAATTCAAACAATACATTCTGAATTTCAGTGAATTCGTACAATACGTTACGAATTTGTAAGTGCTTAAGATCCCGTTCTCTCTCTTTAAGGAGCTCCTAATGTCAAAGCTCAATCACTCTTTATCCAACGTACTCTGGGCGCGTTCATTGAAATGGTTTATTGAGTAAATTAAGTCTTGATGTAATGGACCTCGTGCAAACATTGAGCGATTTCCAGCTAATTCATCCCGGGTCATTTTCTCCCACTCTGCGACTCTGTGAATATTTGCTCCCTAACAAAAGGAGAGCTTTGATTTTCTCAATTTTATTCCACCCCCCCTCCTCTGCTGATTCATTCTCAGTGTAGGGAATGTGGCTATTGATTTTAAAGCTCTGTATCCCATGTTAATGAGACACATTATGGTATCCAGAAACCATGGTGCCCCTGGGAAGCCTCTGTGTATGCATACAAACAGCCTCCACACACACAGAAAATCCACAAACTTTCTGAAGATTTTAATATGGAATATTAATGTTGGATTCGCAATAGGGTAGTGGAAAAAACTAAGATAGTTACGATTTTATAATCCATACATATATGATACCACTGAGTCATACTGCAGTTAGAAGGATCACGTTTTAATTCTTAGACACACACTGTGTGCAGCTCTGCCTAGAGAGAACACACACAACACACACAACACCCACGCAAGCACACACTCATTAATCAGCATTTACATCTCTTTCCTGCTCCTCTCCACACTGCATAGATGGCCTGCTGAAGAGAAGCAATCTCAGACACTTCTCCAGTGCACCGCTCTTATTCAAACACACACCTGGGAACACTCCAGGGACTATTAATGAAACACTCTACCAGCTAATAAGAGACTGGGCTGACGCCACCTCAAAGAGCTGTAACCGACCGGTTGCTCAGTAGAGACCTGGATCAAACAGGTCTCAGCCATCACACAGAGCCAGAGATTACACACAATCTGTCTGTGGTGTGCTGAATTCTTATGGGCACAGGTACAAACACAAAGACATACAGATAGACACATCATAGAGCCAATAAACACGCAGACTCACTCAGATGGATTCACACGCAACCGTGCACACAAGAACACACGCAAATGCCCATATAAGGATGCACACGCAGACACACACACAAAGATTGACTTCCATATGTATCTCCATTTGTGCAGGGAGGACGGGAGCACATTTGTCACATTATATGAGACCGGAGTACATGGGACATGAAAGCTAAGCCCTGGCAATAGACTCGTTTCCCGGCACCGTCATGAAAAGTTGCGCGTGCATGTGTGCAACAGAAAAAAGTTTGTTTACGTGGAAGTGGATATGATCACATGCAACTTCAAATGCAGCTCATGAAAGTTAACAAACACGTAATCAGATGCTTTGTAGATGACATCAGAGGTCTGATTACCTAGCAAGCTAGCAAGACAGCCACACAAGGTAAAATATCACAAATTGAGTTTAATGAAGCCATAACAATCATATATTTGTTGAACATAGCTATAGACATCAGACTTGCGTGTTTTCAGGATCATCACTCACTCACTGTAAGTTTGTCAAGGTCCTGCATAAGCAATCCTGCTACAGAGTTTGTTTTTAATGTCAGAATCTCTTCCCAAGTACAAACCACACATTTTAACCCCCATAAATAACTTATAGCCCTAGTTAATAACATCCTAGTGTCTGGACAATAAAATGGATTTGGGTCAGCTGCATGGTTCTGTCTCGTCTCACAGTAGGAAGGGAACCCCAGCCCAGTTGTTGTCCTGTCTAAAACCCCAGCCCAGTTGTTGTCCCGTCTAAAACCCCAGCCCAGTTGTTGTCCCGTCTAAAACCCCAGCCCAGTTGTTGTCCCGTCTAAAACCCCAGCCCAGTTGTTGTCCCGTCTAAAACCCCAGCCCAGTTGTTGTCCCGTCTAAATCCCCAGCCCAGTTGTTGTCCCGTCTAAAACCCCAGCCCAGTTGTTGTCCCGTCTAAAACCCCAGCCCAGTTGTTGTCCCGTCTAAAACCCCAGCCCAGTTGTTGTCCCGTCTAAAACCCCAGCCCAGTTGTTGTCCCGTCTAAATCCCCAGCCCAGTTGTTGTCCCGTCTAAAACCCCAGCCCAGTTGTTGTCCCGTCTAAAACCCCAGCCCAGTTGTTGTCCCGTCTAAAACCCCAGCCCAGTTGTTGTCCCGTCTAAAACCCCAGCCCAGTTGTTGTCCCGTCTAAATCCCCAGCCCAGTTGTTGTCCCGTCTAAAACCCCAGCCCAGTTGTTGTCCCGTCTAAAACCCCAGCCCAGTTGTTGTCCCGTCTAAAACCCCAGCCCAGTTGTTGTCCCGTCTAAAACCCCAGCCCAGTTGTTGTCCCGTCTAAAACCCCAGCCTGGTCCGACCCAGATCCACTCTAAAGTGACTTTTCTACCTTCTGCAGTGTCTCATTAAAAGGAATATGAGATGTGCAGCAGGGAAATTGAAACACTGTGGCACGCGCACGCGCGCACACACACACACACACACACACACACACACACACACACACACACACACACACACACACACACACACACACACACACACACACACACACACACACACACACACACACACACACACACACACACACACACAGGCCTCTCTCTCTCTCTGCAGAGGGAGCAATCTGTCTTCTACAGCCTTATCTCTCCTTTCAGGAGCTGTGACAGAGGTACTCCATAATCGCTCCCATGAAGACAGGATGGATTTCATAACCACAGACAAAAAACAACAATGCAATCTAATTAGACATACTACATATTTCTCTCTCTGTGACGTTGTGGGGTTTAATTTTAAAACAAACCTATCTGGGCTATCAACATGAATAAAATATAATTTTCTCTGGGGAATCCGTGTCTGTCTGTGTTTCGTATTTATTTTCTTCTGTATGTCTCTTTGTGTTTTCCCTCTCTTCCAGTCTTTAACTTTGCGTACAGTGTTTTTACATGCAGTTCACACAGCTAAGTTTTATAACAGTTTCCAAGGCGCAAGAGAGATGCAGACCGGGTTCAATACATTTTTGATTTCTTTCAATTAGTTCAGCTGCGCTTGATTGAGCGTGCCTTCCGAATTCTGTGATATCCAAATGAGTAGTTAGAGTCTTTTCCCATCACTACAACTCCTGTATGAACTCGGGAGAGGTGAAGGTCGAGAGCCATGTGTCCTCCGAAACACGACCATGCCAAGCCGCACTGCTTCTTGACACACTGCTCGTTTAACCCGGTACAACTGGCAACCGTGTCAGCGTGTATGTGCCTGGCCCGCCACAGGAGTCGCTAGAGGGACATGGACATCCCGGCCGGCCAAACCCTCCACTAACCCGGACGACGCTGGGCCAATTGTGCGTTTCCTCGTGGGTCTCCCGGTCGCGGCCGGCTGCAACATAGCCCAAGATTGAACCCGGATCTGTAGTAACGCCTCAAGCACTGCAGTGCCTTAGACCGCTGCGCCGCTCGGGAGGCTGACTGAGATTTTGCTGATCTTTGGATGGAGCCTGCCAGGAGTGCAAACTCCACCTATCTGACACTCCTGGCAGGCTCCATCCAAAGATCAGCAAAATCTCAGTCAGTACGTAAAAGAACAACGAATAATGGCTGGCTGAACGGTTGGGTTGTCAGTCAGTTTCAGCAGATGAATTGCTGTTGAACTCACCCTGAGTAATTCATTAAAGTCTTCCTTGCCTGCCTCCCAGTGTTGGGGGAATAGGCTGTGTGTGGGAGCCATGGCTTGTTGTCAGGTCAGCCCGTTTGAAGGTAAATATGTGTCTAATGTCCCCCCTCTCCTCTCTCATTGATAATACGTCTGCATGAAGAAATCCCTCTCACAGATTAATGCCTCACTACATTCTATTACAGTTTCATTAGTGCTGGAGTCTTCCTCACAACCAGCTCCTCTCTGATCAGAATGAACTATTGCTCATTATGGGCTAGCTAGATATGTAACGGCATTCCTCCTCCCACAAACCAAAAGTGAAACCCAGGCTACCTAAGTATGATTCTCAATCAGAGACAACTAACGACACCTGCCTCTGATTGAGAACCATACTAGGCCGAACACAAAAACCAACATAGAAAAACAAACAGACTGCCCACCCCAACTCACGCCCTGACCATACTAAAACAAAGAATAAATAACAGAACTATGGTCAGAACGTGACAAGATAGCTATTCATGAAAACAAGGCCATATTGTATTCTAGTCCTCATCTGATGCCAAAACAAAGATGAATAAGCCAAACAACCTTTTGTTCTGGTCTTTAATTACTTTGCAATTATTAAGTTCTTATGTTCACTTAACGGTGCTGGAGAGTCATTAATCTGACACTGTGGAAGCAGTCAGGCAAATCGCACATCACACACACAGAGAAATATGAGAGAGGAGTGGAATGAGACACACACAGGCACTGACACAGACACACACAGACATACACACCACAGCCCCACGTCAGAGCTGTGAGATAAGATAACAGTGTTCAGGGACTCCATCTGACAACACAGGAGTTCCTGTCCCGATGTTAGAGTTAAGGAGTGCCTGGAGGATGGGAATCTGACTGTGTGCTGTGTGTGAAGTACAACACACCACTCAAACACATATCCAACTGAGCTCTCAACCATTTATGATGGTGAAAGATGCACAAAGCACTATTTTATTTTCCTTTCCTTTCATACACATGCTTTCTCTTTCTCTCTCACCAACATACACAAAGAAACAAACAGAAACTCACACACAAAAAAGCTTTACTGCTTAGAAACTGAAGCAATAGGACCTTAACAGATCAAACATGGCATATAGGCGGTTTGCATTTATTTTCAAAGGCATTTGTTTAAAGGTTCATAGTTGATTCTACAGTGTGGATGCCAACTGTTAAAGGTCACTTCTTCACTCGCACAACCTCTTTGCTCTCTGTAACTCTCTGACCTACGCACACAGTGAAGAATCGTTTCCTCTGCATTATTGCCACAAGGCATCTTTGTATTGTCATCTTCTGAGGATGTGTTTGAAGTCACCATATAAAACAGAAGACAGAACAACCACTCTACAAAGCAAATATGTTGTATTTATATAAACTACTGCTTCCCCCATCATCTTCAAACCATCACTATTAGACCCCCTTTCTCTCCCTCTGCTATAGTGCACTTACACTGGACCCCCACTGACTGTCAAATGATCAACACTGCTACAAGACGGAGTCCCTTTGGTATCAACCACTCATCCACAGACCTTTAACTACTCTCTCAGGGTTTTGTGAGGGGTATGAGGAGTGAAAACAGGTCTAGGCTTCACACCTGGGTTGAAACAGTGTTTGTTTTCTCTCAAATACTTATTAAAGTTGTGCCTGATATAGCATCCCTGGCACAATGGAACCAATGGAATAGTCCCAAACGTTTAACCCCTGCCCATCCAGCACTTCGGTTAGACTGAGTGAAAACGCTTGAAGTATTTGAAAGAAAACAGATACTATTTGAACCCAGGAAGGGTCTGTCTAGGAGTGTCCCTGCCTGCCAGAGTCCAACCACTCTAACCTAGGCTCATCCATCACTCTGTTTCCACTGCATCCTATTGATTGGCCATTACAGTGAGCCGCTGAGTCATCGATCCCTCTCTTCAAGGGGAATATTGCGAAAGGGCTAAAGAAATGAGTTCAAATGTTTTCTTCTAATGTTCCAGAACCAGAGTTGTGTTTTGTTAGCCACTGTGGGGGGTCCTGTTAGAAGAGTGGGGTCATTTCAGAGAGCACAGATGGACCTCTGGTAATCCTGTAAACCTACTATAGCTTTCACCACACTCTCACTGAGCAGTGGTACAGAACCAGTCAATCTAACATGGATTCATAAAAAAAAGTCTTACAGAGGAAATAACTGTATGCACAGACAGATCCACTAGGTTTCTTGTGGGGAGGACTGTATTGTGTATGTCTGTGTGTGTTAGTCTGTGTTAATGTGTGTTAGTGTGTTTGAGCCCTCCATTTCTCGCACCACAGGGTGTCTTATTGGAAAACAAAATAAAATGTGACACAGTTTTCCCTCTAACCTGGGATGTAGACATGCTTACCAGGGACCCAATTAATTAGCTGTTGATGAAGTGCTGCCGTGCTGTTCCACTTGAAGGACAGGACAACACCATGGATTCTCATCGGCATGGTGATTAAAGGGGCGTTCCTGTGTGTGCGTGTGCACGCAAGCATGCACACACACGCACACACACACACACACACACACACACACACACACACACACACACACACACACACACACACACACACACACAGGTGTCTGTCATTCTGTCGTCACATACAGCCCACACATTCAACAGGCAGACATGCATACCTAAACCCTCACATACATACAAACATACTCAAACAAGAACAAATACACTTCCAGTTATCGGTTTATCCATTCAATATCTTACAGTAAACCCACACAAATCTCTGGAGGAGCAGTCAGACATTGTGCACTCGGAGATGTCATGGCGATGTCAGAGTGCCAGTGCTTTGACAGACAGTGTCTGTGTAGTGAAATATGAATGGCAGAGCCTTAAATTAATTCTTCAGTCTGCCACATACAGTCAGTGGACCATTTCACACCCCTGCACCCCCGTGAATTACTGAGATAAGTGGCTTTCACAGACAGGCCTTGTAACGTACAGACCACTGTGTGTGTGTAGTGCGCTTCAGCTGATAAGAGGCCATATCATACGCCTGCTGATAACAGATGGCCCATGCCTTTATTCTGCACAAACATGGAAAACAAGAGTAACATTACATTGTGTTACATACTGAGGAAATAATACTTGGTGCATGTGGGGTGAATATGTGACGGGGTCAGATGTGTGTGTGAGACATTCAATCTAACGGGCATCAAGCTCTTTTCTCTACTCCACGACAGAAAAGTTCATTTATCCACTGATGTTTTAACCACGTACACATTTCTTCTTGTCAGATGGTCTAAATAAAAATGTCCCCTTTCTTCCTGATTGCAGTACGAGTAGTAGTGTAAGCATGGGTCCTGACATCGCCAAACACTCACTGACTAGAAATGTATTTTTTTTAGGCAAACGGCACACATTCGTCTGTTGGCGCCACAGACAGGGACACCCACTTGGAAGATTAGCAGTGAAAAGAGGAAGCCATGTTTAAACAGTGGTTAATCCTTTAATTGAATGCAGATTTATTCCAGCCCTCGGGTTGGACTGGATTTAATGCCACCGCCGGGGGATGATGGGAATGTGGGTCAAAACAAGGCTTCCTAGCTCTGCCTGTCTCAAATTGATTTCACCCCTTTTTAGGAAATCCCTGTCTGTCAGTTATGTGTCACAATAATTCACACGCTGCCATTCAGGCTGGTTTAACACATTTGGTTCCACTTTCATATCACTAACATCATGTCCTCGTATCATTATTCTATGTTAACGACCTTTCATAGCATGAGAATGTCACATTCTTGGTATCGAGATGATCCTCTTTTCACCTTTAAATCGATAATATCACTCCGTCCTAATACTGTCATAGACCAGTGGTTGCAGTTGATGAAGTCTATTTTCTCTTATTGGTCCATCTCATGCCCTAAGGGGGAGGGGAAGAGAGTAGGAGAGCGAGAGAGAGAGAAATAGAGAGAGAGAGAGAGAGAGAAAGAGCGAGTTGTCAGTCTACTGATGACATGATGGTTCAATTTCAACAACCATAAACCTGGCTGGGACATGGAGAAATTCTCACAGAGACACGCATGAAGAGATGGTCTTTAAAAAAAAGATGCATCCTCTTACATTCTCTCTCTCTCTCTCTCTCTCTCTCTCTCTCTCTCTCTCTCTCTCTCTCTCTCTCTCTCTCTCTCAGGATAAAGAACTACTGGGATAAATCCTCCATGTCTTTTGACTTTACAGATCATAATCTTCCACTAACACATTGACCAAGTATCACAACCACACAATCACAGGTCTTATCTCTATCCTGTTACATTAAAATGGATTTAACTAAAATGGTCCAACTTCACTCTTTAATTCCATTGACATTCTACTTTCAACTCCTTTATCCCCTCTCTTCAAACACATTGTCCTGTCACTTTTTGTGACTGAAATTAGATGACACTCATCCTGTGGGTGATGTAGGAGTTCAGGTAAGGAGGCTTGTCTGAGATTAAGATTACCTCAGAGGCTGGTTAGGCCAGGTCTATCGTTAGAGGTCAGGGGTCACTGAAGAGGAGACTAATTGGAGTTGGACTCATTGTTTGATTTGATGTGATAAAAATATCTTCATATTCCAGGATCAAGGAGATTCCCTGCTATCAAAACTTAAATGAAAAGAACTAGGTCCAAGAGTTGCATCAAAATCTCTGAGTCCGACATGAAAGAGACAGACAGACAGACAGACAGACAGACAGACAGACAGACAGACAGACAGACAGACAGACAGACAGACAGACAGACAGACAGACAGACAGACAGACAGACAGACAGACAGACAGACAGACAGACAGACAGACAGACAGACAGACAGACAGACAGACAGACAGACAGACAGACAGACAGACAGACAGACAGACAGACAGACAGACAGACAGACAGACAGACAGACAGACAGACAGACAGACAGACAGACAGACAGACAGACAGACAGACAGACAGACAGACAGACAGACAGACAGACAGACAGACAGACAGACAGACAGACAGACAGACAGACAGACAGACAGACAGACAGACAGACAGACAGACAGACAGACAGACAGACAGACAGACAGACAGACAGACAGACAGACAGACAGACAGACAGACAGACAGACAGACAGACAGACAGACAGACAGACAGACAGACAGACAGACAGACAGACAGACAGACAGACAGACAGACAGACAGACAGACAGACAGACAGACAGACAGACAGACAGACAGACAGACAGACAGACAGACAGACAGACAGACAGACAGACAGACAGACAGACAGACAGACAGACAGACAGACAGACAGACAGACAGACAGACAGACAGACAGACAGACAGACAGACAGACAGACAGACAGACAGACAGACAGACAGACAGACAGACAGACAGACAGACAGACAGACAGACAGACAGACAGACAGACAGACAGACAGACAGACAGACAGACAGACAGACAGACAGACAGACAGACAGACAGACAGACAGACAGACAGACAGACAGACAGACAGACAGACAGACAGACAGACAGACAGACAGACAGACAGACAGACAGACAGACAGACAGACAGACAGACAGACAGACAGACAGACAGACAGACAGACAGACAGACAGACAGACAGACAGACAGACAGACAGACAGACAGACAGACAGACAGACAGACAGACAGACAGACAGACAGACAGACAGACAGACAGACAGACAAACAGACAGACAGACAGACAGACAGACAGACAGACAGACAGACAGACAGACAGACAGACAGACAGACAGACAGAGAGAGAGAGAGAGAGAGAGCGAGCATTGGGTCAGCATTTTTTTTTTTATAAGCTTAACAGGGTTGCATTCCAGCTGTATCACTCCAGTGCCGTGGCCAACCAACCATTCGCAAGAGAGAGAGAGAGAGAGAGCTCAAATCCCATCAGAGCAAAGCCTTGTTAGATTCAACATGACATGTCAAATAAGCCCTGCTGCCAATCAGGTCAGCCCTGGGCTCATGCTTGCCTGCTCTCCCTTCTACACACTGCTCTACAGTCTCAGTGAGTTAGAGAGACAGATATTTACCATGTCAGTCTTAGAGAGGTACATGGAGGTGGTGGGAGTGGGTAGGACGTGCTTGGATGCACTCCCAAAGTGTTAGATCCAGTCTAAAGGCACTTTCACATTTTGAATGTCTAAGTAGATTTTAACAACACATATCATGAATATAGCAGAACATTTCCATAGCTGTAGTAGTCAGAGATATAGGCGATATAGGTGTTTTGTGCCCCTCCCCATACTGCCTCTATACTTAACACTCCAGGTCATTCAATAGGCCTGAGGTCAGTAGGAGGCGTAGAGATATCAGAGCCCTCAGAGCCTGATTAATACGACCTCAGCCACAGGCGTTTACCACCGACTCCATTATTCAATTTGATTATCTAGAGGAAATGATATACTATTAGAGCTTTTAATGACTCTGGCATCCCTTGTGCACGTCAGTCAGTCTCACTGATGAGGACAGGTTTAATCATTGTGCTGCTCTGTTAAAAGAGTTTAGCCCCACACTAGAATGTTAATGATGGTATGTGTGTGTGATGCTGGCGATTCATAACGCTCCTTAAACACAGGTTAAGAGCCTCTCTCACTCGTAATGGGAAAACAGGGGCCAAGGGATGCAAGCAAATTAATAAACACAATTAATAGCCTGATGCTGTTGGGAATTTGTTGTTCAGACCTCTGACACAATTCAATGCTAATTCCAAAGGCTCGTGTTGTAAATAACATTACAAGAAGCAGACACAGAAAAATAAACTCTGTCATTTTTCCCTCTTAAGTAATTTCCCTTTGAATACTAATGGTATTTGACAGGGTCTAATAGAGTGTGGCCTCACGTTCCCTTCATGTATATTTTCAGGGCTATAACGGAGGAAATGAGAAGTGCAAATTAGGTTAGAGGATGTAACTCAGAGGAGGAAGGGGAGCACCATCCTCTTCAGTGAATTGCATAAAAATAGTTAAACATTTAAAAAGTTATCCTTTTTAGATAAAACTATACTAAATATATTCACGTCAGAAAATAACAGATTAAAACACACTGTTTTGCAATGAAGGTCTACAGTAGCCTCAGCAGCACTCTGTAGGGTAGCACCATGGTGTACTAGACAGCTAGTTTCTGCCCTCTTTTGTGTACATTGACTTAAGTACAAAACCTAGGAGGCTGATGGTTCTCACCCCCTTCCATAGACCTACACAGTAATTATGACAACTTCTGGAGGACATCCTCCAACCTATCAGAGCTCTTGCAGCATGAACTGACATGTTGTTCACACAATCAAAGGATCAGAGAATTAATATAGTACTGAAAGCAAATGCTACAGCTAGCTAGCACTGTAGTGCATAAAATATGGTGAGAGGTTGACTCAAAAAAACAAAGACAATAGTTGAACACATTCATTTCTTCCAAAATTAAGGAGAAACAAGAGGGAGAGAGAGAGAGCTGGCTATTTTTTTACTTTCACTTTCACTTAGCAACTGTAGCAATTGCAGCTAGCTAGTTTAGCCTACTCAAACACCCAGCTCAAACAGAGAGGACCGGAACTCTTCCAAGTCAAGGTAAGCTTTGAGTTTTATAAATTTATTGCCACCGGGGCCCACCAGTGTAACTGATATACTGCTTTCTGACTGTACACTGTACTCCATGATTGTAGCGGGTTTACTAACAAACTAGTTATAGTAGTTGTAGTTGACTATGACGTGACAACGATGTAGGCTGTGTGTAGCGGTTAGCGGTCATGATATGAAGGTTTGGCTTGGAAAGGTTTTTTCACCTGGTCACAGACAGCTGATGTGTTGTGCACTGTAGTCCACAAGCGAAGGGAAAAGGTGAGAGGAGGAGAGCGCGTAGATAGATGTGAGAAGGAATTATATATACACAGTACAAGGAGCAAAGCGATCATGCTGTTTTTATGTGGCTGCTATGAAAGTGAACTGTTTGCGTGTGATCAGGGTTGTATTCATTCTGCTGATTCTGTTGAAAAACGTTTCTTAAACAGAAGCAAATGGAAAGAAACTGAATTTGTCCAACAGAAACTCTCATTTGGAACTGTTGGACTAATGATTACACCCTAGATCAGCAAAGCGGTATTAATGTGTCATTGTCTGTCACCTTGATTACTCAATATTCGCTCTAACTGTGCACCTACGCTGTAAACTTTCATTCAAAGGCTAGGTTGTAACAACCTTATGGGTACAGGGAAAATTTGAGTATCATGTAGTAGCCTAAACCTATCAATGTTACATTAAACTGGGTGAATGGAATATGAATGACAGTCATCCAATATGCTGTAATAGAAATAAGACCATGCTCATGAAAAAAAGTCATTGTAAACGGCACCGACCGCCACTGCTGTAAGTGTAACTGTAACTGTAGCAGTAGCTCTAGTACTGTGGCTATAACTGTAACTGTAGCAGTAGCTCTAGTACTGTGGCTATAACTGTAGCTGTAGCAGTAGCTCTAGTACTGTGGCTATAACTGTAGCTGTAGCAGTAGCTCTAGTACTGTGGCTATAACTGTAGCTGTAGCGGTAGCTGTAGTACTGTGGCTGTAACTGTAATGGTAGCTGTAGTACTGTGGCTGTAACTGTAATGGTAGCTGTAGTACTGTGGCTATAACTGTAGCTGTAGCGGTAGCTGTAGTACTGTGGCTGTAATTGTAATGGTAGCTGTAGTACTGTGGCTGTAACTGTAATGGTAGCTGTAGTACTGTGGCTGTAACTGTAATGGTAGCTGTAGTACTGTGGCTATAACTGTAACTGTAATGGTAGCTGTAGTACTGTGGCTGTAACTGTAATGGTAGCTGTAGTACTGTGGCTGTAACTGTAACTGTAATGGTAGCTGTAGTACTGTGGCTGTAACTGTAACGGTAGCTGTAGTACTGTGGCTATAACTGTAATGGTAGCTGTAGTACTGTGGCTGTAACTGTAATGGTAGCTGTAGTACTGTGGCTATAACTGTAACTGTAACGGTAGCTGTAGTACTGTGGCTGTAACTGTAATGGTAGCTCTAGTACTGTGGCTATAACTGTAACTGTAATGGTAGCTGTAGTACTGTGGCTGTAACTGTAATGGTAGCTGTAGTACTGTGGCTATAACTGTAATTGTAACGGTAGCTGTAGTACTGTGGCTGTAACTGTAATGGTAGCTGTAGTACTGTGGCTATAACTGTAACTGTAACGGTAGCTGTAGTACTGTGGCTATAACTGTAGCTGTAACGGTAGTGTGACCGGTGTAGATTGCCTCTGCATTGCGTTTTGATCGCCTTGCATATGACCAAAGGATCAGGGTTGGTGTTGAACTTTTACTCTCTGAGAAAGACAGCAAAAACTTCCATGAACAAATACTGTGAGGCCCTAATACGCAAATAAGAATAACAATCATCTCGTTCGATAACGTTACAATATAGTTCAATGCACAGTATGAAATGTATAATGCAATGTACAGTATAAAAGTATAAGGGCTAGACAACTTTCATAAATGACTGCCAGGCGTTACGTACAGTTAGTACATGACGTGCACTTGCAAACTAACAGTAAAATGACGTCAAAATATCATAAAACAAAAAAACATGATATACCTAATAAAGAAACAAACAACATCCATGAATTAAATGTTGTGCTGCCCTTATACACCAACTCCTCTGTCGTGTCTTTACTAATATTCTCTGTAATTAGTCATACGCGATTAGACTTATTAACTTTTTATGGCTGCAGGGGCAGAATTGAGTAGCTTGGATGAAAAGGTGCCCATTGTAAACGGCCAGCTCCTCAGTCTCAGTTGCTAATATATGCATATTATTATTAGTATTGGATAGAAAACACTCTAAAGTTTCCAAAACTGTCAAAATATTGTCTGTGAGTATAACAGAACTGATATTGCAGGCGAAACCCTGAGGAAAATCAAAACAGGAAGTGGCTTCTATTTTGAAAACTCCATGTTCCATAGCCTCCCTTTGCTGGATTTAAAGGGATATGAACCAGATTCCTTTTCCTATCGCTTCCTCAAGGTGTCAACAGTCTTCAGACATAGTTTCAGGCTTTTATTTTGAAAAATGAGCCAGAACGATAACATCGCGTCAAGTGGTCACATGAGTTTTGCTCGCGCAACAAAATTTGGACAGCCATTGTTTTCCCCTCTCCTACTTTGAAAGACATTTGCGGTTGATATATTATCGATTATATATTTTAAAAACAACCTGAGGATCGATTATAAAAAACAGTTGACATGTTTCTGTGGACATTATGGAAACTATTTGGAATTTTCGTCTGCGTTGTCATGACCGTTCTTTCCTGTGGATTTCTGAACATAACGTGACAAACAAACGGAGGTATTTTGGATATTAAAATAATCTTTATGTAACAAACGGAACATTTGTTGTGTAACTGGGAGTCTCGTGAGTGAAAACATCCGAAGATCATCAAAGATAAATGATTAATTTGATTGCTTTTCTGATTTTCGTGACCGAGCTACCTGATGCGAAGTGTTCTTAATGTTTTATTGTGCGATCGATAAACTTACACAAATGCTTGGATTGCTTTCGCTGTAAAGCATCATTTCAAAATCTGACACGACAGGTGGATTAACAAAAGGCTAAGCTGTGTTTTCCTATATTGCACTTGTGATTTCATGAATATAAATATTTATAGTAATATTTATTGTATGTAGCGCTATGCTATTCAGCGGTTGTTGATGACACTTATCCCGATATCGGGATTGCAGCCATAACAAGTTAATCATGTAACCGTAATTAACTAGGAAGTGGGGGCACCAAGGAAAATATTAAGATTACAAGGTTATAATTTCCTAATATAACCTTTCAGATATTTTCATATCTGATCAATAGTCTTCTGATTAATTAATAATTTACTTTACCTCACGTTAGTCTCTACACAAACCCAGTCTTCACTATGAGTCATCCATAATTCAATTTTCTTAAATCATTTATTTATTACTAACTAAGTAATTCCCAGAAATGCATAAACAAAACAAACACAGTAAATATGGTTACAAGAAATGATAGGAGAATGTGCCCTAGTAGGCTAAACCGGCATTGCGGCTTGTTAGACAAAAGGGGAAGTGGGGATCAACTGAAAAGTCACTACAGAGTTGATAATTATAACAATTAAAATGCTAATCCTTTACACATGAACGCTCATTTATTCGGGAACAATTGCAATCAATATATATATTTACGCTCAGTGTGTCGTCTTGATCGCTGGTGAAAGGTTTGTTTCTTTTGTAGAATTGTCCGTCTCTCTCCCTCTCTCTCTCTCTGTTGTGGTTATAGTGGATAGTTCAGAGTGACATTCCTTCATTCGCTATAGAATGGACGTTCAATGATACCGAATTCCTAGTTGCAGACTAGTAATTAATATCAAAGACTTGTTCTTATTCTGTCGGTATCGATAGTCTAAGAGTTTAACCACGTGGTATGGTTAAAATATTCAGCAATGGTCTACAACCTTTGTACTCCCGTGATTGAGAGAAACATGGTCTGGTGATAATTTCTCAAAGTTGGGTTTTATTCGGAATGACAGAAAATGGCTGTCCCAGGATGCCTGACACTAACTAGGCTCAGGGGCGGTCCTCTGATTTAGTTAAACTCAAAGGGGAATTGGAATTTCCTTCATTAAACAGTCCAAAATCACATTGTAAAATTGTGTAAACAGTATCATACTCACTCAGTCATCTTATACAACAATTAGATGTAAACCTCATATCTGAGGCTATTATATAAACAGCGTTATGGTAATGTGGCCACACCGTCTCCCATGAGCTTCCCCAAGTTGTAACAAACGGACCTGTTCGTCGCTGGATTCTTCACCGATCTTTTATACTTTCTCCGGAACATGAAATTTGTTCGGACCGGTGGAAGAAATTCCTTTGTTCTCTATGAAAATTCACTCTCTCTTATACTGTGTGGCCATGTGGCAGGGTCTTCTCCTCATGAATGTACGACCTCTCTCTGACCACAGCAGCCTAGTTGAAGGAGGAAAGGGGCAGGCAGGGAGAAGGGGATGGGGCTTTCTATACCCAAAGAGGGCAACGTCATGACACCTCTGTAAAGTACAAATTAACATAAAGGGACATGAATAGCCATGCTAGCCCAATGACAACATGTAACCTACAGTAGAAAGTACAGTAGCTAGCATGTACAGCATTCACAAATCAACAGATGAAAAGTTCATAAAAGCATAAATATCACGATATGCTGGTAGAAGACAATAATATTACAATGTCCGTGACAATATAAACTCAATATCTGTGTTTAGGATTGATTAGGATTTTCATTTACATTTTTCAGTAACCAAGCTCTTCCACATGGATACAGTGGACAGGGAATAGGTAAGGGAGCAGGGGATGTTTATGAGGGGGAATGCAGAAGGAGAAGGAAATGTGCAACATTAAAAAGGGCCTTTACAACAACAAAAGGAATGTACAGTAATATCAAGCATCAAATCAAATTTTATTTGTCACATGCGCTGAATACAACACGTAAACACCTTATAGTGAAATGCTTACTTACAAGGCCTTAACCAACAATGCATGTCACGACTTCCGCCGAAGTCGGGTCCTCTCCTTGTTCGGGTGGCTCTTGGCGGGTGGCGTCGCCGGTCTTCTAGCCATCATCGATCCACTTTTCATTTTACATTTGTTTTGTCTTGTTTTCCTCACACCTGGTTTCAATCCCCTCAATCACCTGTTGTGTATTTAACCCTCTGTTCCCCCCTGTCACGTTCTGACCTTTATTTCCTTTGTTTTGTCATTATTTAGTATGGTCAGGGCGTGAGTTGGGGTGGGCAGTCTATGTTTGTTTTTCTATGATTTGGGGATTTCTATGTTTCGGCCTAGTATGGTTCTCAATCAGAGGCAGGTGTCATTAGTTGTCTCTGATTGAGAATCATACTTAGGTAGCCTGGGTTTCACTGTGTGTTTGTGGGTGTTTGTTTCCGTGTCTGTGTTTTTCACCACACGGTACTGTTTTGGGTTTCGTTCATTCCACGTTTATTGTTTTTGTATTCAGTTGTTCATGTGTACTATTTCTTATTAAAAGAACCATGGACACTTACCACGCCGCATATTGGTCCTCCGATCCTTTTCGCCTCTCCTCTTCGGAAGAAGAGGAGGAAATCCCTTACACCCCCATGTCTTTGTTTGGGATTGTTTATTGTTTCATGTATGGGCACGTTAGACTGGTTGTGCTGGGTTATGTCAACCCGTATTGTATTTCGTGTTTGTTGTGGCATGTGTTTTTGGTTCGCCTAAATAAAAGGCTTCGTTTGCTACCCAATATCTGCTCTCCTGTGCCTGACTCCCTTACAGCCTCTTACGCATACTTAACAATGCAGTTTTAAGAAAATACCCCCCGCCCCCCAAAAGTAAGAGATGAGAATAACAAATAATTAAAGAGCAGCAGTAAATAACAATAGCGGGGCTATATATAGGGGGTACCGGTACAGAGTCAATGTGCGTGGGCACCGGTGTCTAGGTAATTGAGGTAGTATGTACATGTAGGTAGAGTTATAAAGTGACTATGCATAGATAGTAACAGAGAGTAGCAGCAGTGTAGAAGAGGGTGGTCGGGGGGGGATGATGCAAATAGTCTAGAAGCCTCTTGAACCTAGAAGCCTTTTGGACCTAGACTTGATGCTCTGGTACTACTTGCCGTGCGGTAGCAGATAGAACAGTCTATGACTAGGGTGGCTGGAGTCTTTGACAATTTGTAGGGCCTTCCTCTGACACCGCCTGGTATAGAGGTCCTGGATGGCAGGAAGCTTGGCCCCGGTGATGTACTGGGCCGTACGCACTACCCTCTGTTTTTTTCTCTTTCTTTCTTTCTTTCATTCTTATTTTTCTTTATTTAACCAGGTAGGCTAGTTGAGAACAAGTTCTCATTTACAACTACAACCTGGCCTGGAAAAAGCAAAGCAGTTAGAGACATACAACAACACATAGTTACACATGGAATAAACAAACATACAGTCAATAATACAGTAGAAAGAAAAGTCTATATACATTGTGTGCAAATGAGGTAGGATAAGGGAGGTAAGGCAATAAATAGGCCATGGTGGCAAAGTAATTAAAATATTCAAATTAAACCCTGGAGTGATTGATGTGCAGAAGATTAATGTGCAAGTAGAGATACTGGGGTGCGAAGGAGAAAGATAAATAAATGACAAAAAGTAAGGGGATGAGGTAGTTGGATGGGCTATATACAGATGGGCTATGTACAGGTGCAGTGACCTGTGAGCTGCTCTGACAGCTGGTGCTTAAAGCTAGTGAGGGAGATATGAGTCTCCAGCTTCAGTGATTTTTACAGTTCGTTCCAGTCATTGGCAGCAGAGAACTGGAAGGAAAGGCAACCCAAGGAAGAATTGGCTTTGGGGGTGACCAGTGAGATATACCTGCAGGAGTGCGTGCTACGAGTGGGTGCTGCTATGGTGACCAGTGAGCTGAGATAAGGCTGAGCTTTACCTAGCAAAGACTTGTAGATGACCCGGAGCCAGTGGGTTTGGCGACGAGTATGAAACGAGGACCAGCCAACGAGAGTGTACAGGTCACAGTGGTGGGTGGTATATGGGGCTTTGGTGACAAAACAGATGACACTGTTTTTAGACTGCATCCAATTTGTTGAGCAGAGTGTTGGAGGCTATTTTGAAAATGAATCCAGCATTGGAGATGCTTAATGTTGGTCTGAAAGGAGACTTTACAGTCTAACCGGACACCTAGGTATTTGTAGTTGTCCACATATTCTAAGTCAGAACCGTCCAGAGCAGTGATGCTGGACAGGCAGGCAGGTGCGGGCAGCGATCGGTTGAAGAGCATGCATTTAGTTTAACTTGCATTTAAGAGCAGTTGGATGCCACGGAAGGAGAGTTGTATGGCATTGAAGCTCGTCTGGAGGTTAGTTAACTTCTTATGGCTGCAATCCCATTAACGGGATAATTTTCATCAACTTCCGCTGAATTGCATAGCGCCACATTCAAATAATATTACTAAATATACTTATATTCATGAAATCACAAGTGAAATATAGCAAAACACAGCTTAGCCTTTTGTTAATCCACCTGTCGTGTCAGATTTTGAAAATATGCTTTACAGCGGAAGCAATCCAAGCGTTTGTGTAAGTTTATCGATCACTCAACAAAACATTATGAACACCTAGCATCAAGTAGCGTGGTCACAAAAATCAGTAAAGCAATCAAATTAATTGTTTACCTTTGATGATCTTCGGATGTTTTCACTCACGATACGGACACCCGGGCCAGGTCGACTAGAAAGGCCTGCTCGCTGAAGTGTTTTAGGGAGCGTTTGACAGTGATGAGGGGTGGTCGTTTGACCGCAGACTCATTATGGATGCAGGCAATGAAGCAATGATCACTGAGATCTTGATTGAAAACAGCTGAGGTGTATTTGGAGGGCAAGTTGGTTAGGATGATATCTATGAGGGTGCCTGTGTTTACCGATTTGGGGTTGTACCTTGTAGGTTCATTGATCATTTGTGTGAGATTGAGGGCATCAAGCTTAGATTGTAGAATGGCCTGGGTGTTTAAAGCATGTCCTTGTTTAGGTCACCTAGCAGTATGAGCTCTGAAGATAGATGGGGGGCAATCAATTCACATATGGTGTCCAGGGCACAGCTGGGGGCAGAGGGTGGTCTATAGCAAGCGGCAACGGTGAGAGACTTGGTAATGTAAAGGTGGATTTTTAAAAGTTGAAGCTCAAAATGTTTGGGTACAGAACTGGGTAGTAAGACAGAACTCTGCAGGCTATCTCTGCAGTAGATTGCAACTCCGCGCCCTTTGGCAGTTCTATCTTGTCGGAAAATGTTATAGTTTTCAGGGTTTTTGGTGGTCTTCCTAAGCCAGGAATCAGACTTGGCTAAGACATTCACATACCTATATTCACAGCTTTAGCACACTCTGCTAAAGCTGTGAATAAAACAAACTTAGGGAAGAGGCTTCTAATGTTAACATGCATGAAACCAAGGCTTTTACAGTTACAGAAGTCAACAAATGAGAGCACCTGGGGAATAGGAGTGGAGCTAGGCACTGCAGGGCCTGGATTCACCTCTACATCACCAGAGGAACATAGGAGGAGTAGGATAAGGGTACGGCTAAAGGCTATAAGAACTGGTCGTCTAGTACGTTCGGAACAGAGAGTAAAAGGAGTAAAAGGAGGATAGAATAGATTTAAGCCATAATGTACAGACAAAGGTATGGTAGGATGTAAGTACATTGGAGGTAAACCTAGGCAATGAGTGATGATGAGAGAGATATTGTCTCTAGACACATTTAAACCAGGTGATGTCACAGCATGTGTGGGAGGTGGAACTAAATGGTTGGCTAAGGCATATTGAGCAGGGCTAGAGGCTCTACAGTGAAATAAGACAATAATCACTAACCAGAACAGCAATGGGCAAGGCATATTGACATTAGGGAGAGGCATGCGTAGCTGAGTGATCATAGGGGTCCAGTGAGTAGATTAGGCTGGCTGGAGACACAACGATTCAGACAGCTAGCAGGCCGGGGCTAGATAGCACTGTGGCTATAACTGTAGCTGTAACGGTAGCTGTATACTGTGGCTATAACTGTAGCTGTAACGGTAGCTGTATACTGTGGCTATAACTGTAGCTGTAACGGTAGCTGTAGTACTGTGGCTATAACTGTAGCTGTAACGGTAGCTGTATACTGTGGCTATACATGTAGCTGTAACTGTAATGGTAATGACTGTAGTACTGTGGCTATAACTGTAGCTGTAACGGTAGCTGTAGTACTGTGGCTATAACTGTAGCTGTAACGGTAGCTGTATACTGTGGCTAAAACTGTAGCTGTAACTGTAATGGTAATGACTTTAGTACTGTTGCTATAGCTGTAGGCATAGGCAGACCTTCATAAAGCAGATTGGCGGGAGGCTCCCTCCAGGAGCTGTAGCTCTGGTTGCAGACATTGAGACTAATGTGGGGACATGCAGCCTGACGGCCTTGCATATTACCAGTGGGAGATGAGGGGAACTAGGGTTGTGGGGTGTGTGGGAGGTGCTCAGGTGCAGGAGATAACAGCTCATCTTGTGCTCTAAATGTGAAAGAACCTAATTACCTGCTCTAGCGTGCAAATAGATAATCTCTCATCTGACAAGCCAAGCCATAATAGAGTAGAGCCCACATATTAAAGGAAATATTCACCCATTTTGAATGTTATACTGTTTTTGGGCATCTCATTTAATGTTTTCATGTGTATCATGAGCTCTTGCCGTGCACACAGGCAGAAATACAGCCAGTGTTGCATAGCATTGTGATAAATCCACTCTGCCTACTCTGGAAGTTTATAGTGTAACTCTGTGTTGTTGTTTGTGTCGCACTGCTTGGCTTTATCTTGGCCAGGTCGCAGTTGTAAATGAGAACTTGTTCTCAACTGGCCTACCTGGTAAAATAAAGGTGAAATAAAAATAAATAAATAAATAGGTAGATCACTTTTAGATAGAGAAGACATCTATCATACATCTCCGATTTCAATAATGGCCAATGTCATAACGCGGGAGGTTGTTGTCTCTTGAATGAGGCATTGATCATATATTTTTGCGATATTCCTACCTCGAGAAATTTGTAATTTCACAGATCGTCTACCACATTCCTCCTATTTTTCTGCTTCTTCAGTCCAGGGTGCGTTGCATGCTGCTGCCCAATGTGCCGTTTTTAAATAAGTAAATAAATAAGCTACCTTACTTACTGTTTACAAATTATTAATAGACAGAATAATGGTGTTTCACTGTGAAGCTAATATTGCATTAGGGCTGCTAATGTTGTTTTTCTTCTAATGAGTAGGCTGGCATTGTGATTAATTCATACAACTATCACATCCGTGCATATTATTAAATTATACTGATGTTCAAGATAATAGTTTTATATTTAAGCAATAAGGGGGTGAGGGATATCGCCAATATACCACGGCTAAGGGCTGTTCTTATGCATGACGCTGAGTGTCTGGATACAGCCGTTAGCCATGGTATATTGGCCATACACCACAAAGCCTTATTGCTATTATAAACTGGTTACCAATGTAATTAGAACAGTACAAATAAATGTTTTGTCATATCCATGGTATATGGTCTAATATACCATAGCTTTCAGCCAATCAGCATTCAGGACTCGAACAACCCAGTTTATAATCATTGATAACTAACACTGAAATGTGATATGATGCAATCTAACTATATTAGAAGGCATAACCTACTAATGTACAGTGCCTTCAGAAAGTATTCACCTCTTGATTTTTTCCATATTTTGTTGTGTTACAGACCATTTTTAATTGATTAAATTGAGATTTATTTGTCACTGGTCAACACACAATAGTGCATAATGTCAACATGGAATTATGTTTTTTTAGAAATGTTTACAAATTAATTAAAAATTATAATCTGAAATGTCTTGAGTCAATACGTTTTCAAGCCCTTTGTTATGGCAAGCCTAAATATGTTCAGGAGTAAAAATGTGCTTAACAAGTCACATAATAAGTTGCATGGACTCAGCAGTGAATTTCAAACAGAGATTAAACCACAAAGACCAGGAAAAGGTTTTCCTTTTTGCAAAGGTTGGAACATATTGGTAGATGGGTAAAAAAAAAAAGCAGACATTGACTATCGCTTTGAGCATGGTGAAGTTGAACTTGTTATTATTATTACACTTTTCACAGTGTATCAATACACCCAGTCACTACAAAGATACAGGCGTCCTTCCTAACTCAGTTGCCGGAGAAGAAGGAAACCACTCAGGGATTTCATCAGGCCAATCATAACTTTACAACAGTTACAGGGTTTAATGGCTGTGATAGGGGAAAACTGAGGATGGATAACATTTTTAGTTAATCCACAATACAAACCTAACTGACAGAGTGAAAAAGAGGAGGCTTGTACAGAAAAAAAATATACCAAAAAATGCATCCTCTTTGCAACACGAACTAAAGTAATATGCCACAAAATGTGGCAAAGCAATTAACTTTATGGCCTGAATACAAAGTTTCATATACCTTTGACTATTGGATATTCTTATAGGCACTATTGTATTGCCAGTGTAACAGTATAGCTTCTGTCCCCCTCCTCGCCCCTACCTGGGCTCGAACCAGGAATACATCGACAACAGCCACACTCGAAGCATCGTTACCCATCGCTCCACAAAAGCCGCGGCCCTTGCAGCGCAAGGGGAATAACTACTCCAAATCTAAAAGCGAGTGACGTTTGAAACAGTATTAGCCCACACCCAGCTAACTAGCTAGCCATTTCACATTGGTTACACCAGCCATTAGGCTGATAGGCTTGAAGTCATGAACAGCGCTGTGCTTGCGAAGGGCTACTGGTAAAACGCACGAAAGTGCTGTTTGAATGAATGATTGCGGCCCTAATTAATCGCCCATTCCGATTAACCGGCCGACCTCTAGTCAGGACGTGACAGACATGACTTAAAATGGTTGTCTAGCAATGATCAACACCCAATTTAACAGACCTTGAAGAATTTTTTAAATAACAAATGGACAAATGTTGTACAATCCCGGTGTGCAAAGCTCTTAGAGACTTACCCAGAAAGACTCACAGCTGTAATCACTCAGGGGTGTGAATATGTATGTACATTTGATATTTCTGTATTTCATTTGCAAACATTAAAAAATATATATATTTTCACTTTTTTCATTATGGGGTATTGTGTTTAGATTAGTGAGAAAAAAATCACACAGTATTTAACCAATTTTGGATTCAGGCTGTAACAACAACATGTGGAATAAGATATGAATATGTTCTGAATGCACTGTAAGGTAAATGCATCGTATACAAAACAAACTCTGGCATGTGATTAAGGATACAATGTCCAATATACTGTAATTATATAAATGCGTATCAAACAGGAATATACATATATACAGTGCCTTCGGAAAGTATTCAGACCCCTTGAATTTTCAACATTTTGTTATGTTACAGCCTTATTCTAAAATGTATAAAATATATATTTTTTCTCAGCAATCTACACACAATATCTTAATACGACAAAGCAAAAACATTTTTGACATTTTTGCAAATGTATTAAAAATTAAAAACTGAAATACTTTATTTACATAAGTATTCAGATCCTTTGCTATGAGACTTGAAATTGAGTTCAGGTGCGTCCTGTTTCCATTGACCATTGAGATTTTTCTACAACTTGATTGGAGTCCACTTGTGGTAAATTAAATTGATTGGACAGGTTTTGGAAAGGCACACACCTGTCTATATAAGATCTGACAGTTGACAGTGCACGACAGAGAAAAAAAAACAAGTCATGAGGTTGAAGGAATTGTCCGTAGAGCTCCGAGACGGGATTGTGTCGAGGCACAGATCTGGGAAAGGACACCAAAAAATGTATGCAGCATTGACGTTCCCAAGAACATAGTGGCCTCCATCATTCTTAAATGGAAGAAGTTTGGAACCACCAAGACTCTTCCTAGAGCTGGCCACCCAGCCAAACTGAGCAATTTGGGGAGAAGGGTCTTGGTCAGGGAGGTGACCAAGAACCCGATGGTCACTCTGACAGAGCTCCAGAGTTCCTCTGTGGAGATAGGAGAACCTTCCAGAAGGACACTTAATTTTTTTATTGAACATTTATTTAACTAGGCAAGTCAGTACAGAACAAATTCTCATTTACAATGACGGCCGACCTAAAGGCAAAAGGCCTCGTGCGGGGACGGGTGCCTGGGATAAAAATAAAACAATAAATACAATATAAATATAGGACAAAACACACATCACAACAAGAGAGACAACACAATACTAGACAGCAACACATGACAACACAGCATGGTAGCAACACAGCATAACAACAACATGTTGTTAACACAACATGGTAGCAAGGCAGCACAAAACATAGTACAGACATTATTGGGCACAGACAACAGCACAAAGGGCAAGAAGGTAGATACAACAATACATCACACAAAGCAGCCACAACTGTCAGTAAGAGTGTCCATGATTGAGTCTTTGAATGAAGAGATTGAGATAAAACTGTCCAGTTTGAGTGTTTGTTGCAGCTCGTTCCAGTCGCTAGCTGCAGCATACTGAAAAGAGGAGCGACACAGGGATGTGTGTGCTTTGGGGACCTTTAACAGAATGTGACTGGCAGAATGGGTGTTATATGTGGAGGATAAGGGCTGCAGTAGATATCTCAGATATGGGGGAGTGAGGCCTAAGAGGGTTTTTATAAATAAGCATCAACCAGTGATGGGTGTACAGAGATGACCAGTTTACAGAGGAGTATAGAGTGCAGTGATGTGTCCTATAAGGAGCATTTGTGGCAAATTTGATGGCCGGGTGGTAAGAACATTTAGTCGCTCGAGAGCACCCATACCTGCCGATCTATAAATGATGTCTCCGTAATCTAGCATGGGTAGGATGGTCATCTGAATCAGGGTTAGTTTGGCAGCTGGGGTGAAAGAGGAACGATTACGATAGAGGAAACCAAATCTAGATTTAACTTTAGCCTGCAGCTTTGATATGTGCTGAGAAAGGGCAGTGCACTGTCTCGCCATACTCCCAAGTACTTGTATGAGGTGACAACCTCAAGATCTAAACCTTCAGAGAGAGTAATAACACCTGTGGGAGGAGGGGCATTATTCTTATCAAACCACATGACCTTCAGAACAAGGTTAAGGATAGAGCATTTAACACAAAATCTGGAGAGGGGCCAGCTGTGTATAAGACTATATCATCTGCATTTAAATGGATGAGAGAGCATCCTACTGCCTGAGTTATGTTGTTGATGTAAATTGAGAAGAACATGGAGCCTAGGATCGGGCCTTGGGGTACTCCCTTGGTGACAGGCAGTGGCTGAGACAGCAAATTTTCTGACATTATACACTGCACTCTTTGAGAGAGATAGTTAGTAAACCAGCCCAAAGACCACTCAGAGACACCAATACTGATTAGCCGGCCCACAAGAATGGAATGGTCTACAGTATCAAAAGCTTTGGCCAAGTCAATAAAAATATCAGCACAATATTGCTTAGAATCAAGGGCAATGGTGACATCATTGAGGACCTTTAAGGATGCAGTGACACATCCATAGCCTGAGCAGAATCCAGACTGCATACGTGAGAGAGAATACTGTAGACATCAAGAAAGCCAGTCAGTTGATTGACAAGTTTTTTGAACACTTTTGATAAACAGGGTAAAATAGAAAAAGGCCTATAACAGTTAGGATCAGCTTGATTTCCCCCTTTAAATAAAGGACAAATTGTGACAAATAGGTCGGAGTTAGGCTTGGTGATGATAGGGGCAGCAACCTTAAAGAAGAAAGGGTCTAAACCATCTGACCCAGATGTTTTTTGGGGGTCAAGTTTAAGGAGCTCCTTTAGCACCTCAGACTCAGTGACTGCCTGGAGGGAGAAACTTTGTTAGGGTGGGCAGCGGAAAAAGAGGGAGAAGCATCGGGGATAGTCGCATTAGAAGGGGTGGGAGATGAGGAAATGTTGGATGGGCAAGGAGGCATGGTTGAGTCAAATTGGAATCCTGACTTAATGAAGTGGTGATTAGAGCTCAGCCATGTGCTTCTTGTCAGCAACAACCACATCATCAGCTTTAAGGGACATGGGCAGCTGTGACGAGGATGGGTAATTCTTGAGGCGGAGTAACTCTGCAAGATCACTGGCGATCGAGGGGCTGAACCTGTTTTTAATTCTAATTTTCTTTATGGGGGCGTGTTTGTGAACAGTACCACTGAAAATATAAAAAAAGAAGGTCCAAGCGTCTTCGACAGAGGGGATCAAGCTGATTCTATACCATTTTACATAGGCCAGTTCATGAAAGAAAGCTTGCTCATTAAACTTTTTTAGCGTCTATGACAAGTGTCTATGACAAATCAGGGCAGGTCGTTTCACTGAGCAACCATTACGAACACAGGCTGTAAAACAGTGATCACTAAGGTCATTACAGAAAACACCAGACTGACACCTATCAGGATTATTTGTGAGGATAACATCGAGGAGAGTAATCTTTTCTGGGTGCCTTGTGGGATTGATAATAATCTGAGAAAGATTTAGCGAGTCCCATTGCTTTAGGACTTGGTCAGGTGGTTTAAGCATGTCCCAGTTTAGGTCACCAAGCAGGACACATTTAGACTTAGTGTAAGGGGCCAGGAGAGAGCTTAGGGCAGGTAGGGTACAGGCCGGTGCTGATGGAGGACGATAGCACACAGCAACAGTCAACAAAGAGCTATTTGAAAGTTTAATGCTTAAAACCAGCAAACCAAATTGTTTGGGGACAGACTTGATGGAGACAACCGAGCACTGAAGGTGATCCTTGGTAAAGATTGCCACTCAAGCCACCTTTGGACGATCTGTCTTGCAGAAAAAGGTTATAACCAGAAAGGTTAAGATCAGTATTCAAAACACTCATCCTAGTGTTAACGTACAGAAAATCCAGGCTTTTACGGGAGCAGAAATCTGTGAAGCAGATATCAGAGCACAAGTCAGAATTGGGGCTAGCAACAGTAGGTGGGCCAGGGTGTGCATGAACATTTCCAGATGTCATCAACAGTAATACAATCAAGGCATGGCATAGGACAGGGAGAGTTCTGCAGTGCTTATTTATTACATCTGAATGTGCATTATATGGCAACAAGATCATATTCTACAGCAATTTCATCAGGTAACATGAATACAAAGCCGGCGATAGGTGGTTAGAATAGGATGGGAGGCCAAAAGTCTATGTAACCAATAGAGAGTCAGAGTTCCGAGTGTGGGAACAAACATAGTCTGTCCCACGGTTGGGTAAAGAAAGTTTGTAGTCAACAAAGTATGCAGGAGTCATGAGGCAAATAGCAAAATAGCAAAATGCACTAGAAAAAAAATATATATAACAACTTGGGGCTAGCCATTGTAAGTTCAGAGTCACTCGCCCCAACAGTGTGTGAGTGCTGTGTGTGAGTGCTGGAGATGAGTGTGGTGTGGGTACCTGTACCCGACAGGGGTAGACAGGCCAGGGCAGACAGTGAACAGATCGCCAGGTGGAATCCAATGACCCTAAGCACACAGCCAAGACAACGGAGGAGTGGCTTCGGGACAAGTCTCTCGGGACAAGTCTACTGTCTTTGAGAAAATAGCTGTGCAGCAACGCTCCCCATCCAACCTGACAGAGCTTGAGAGGATTTGCAGAGAGGAATGGGAGAAACTGCCCAAATACAGGAGTGCCAATCTTGTAGCGTCATACCCAAGAAGACTCGAGGCTGTAATCGCTGCAAAAGGTGCTTCAACAAAGTATTGACTAAAGTGTCTGAAAACATATGTAAATGTGATATTTCAGCTTTTTATTTTCAATAAATGTGCACAAATTTCTAAAAACCTGTCATTGCTTTGTCATTATTGAGTATTGTGCGTAGATTGATGAATAACTTTTGTTTAATCCATTTTAAAATAAGGCCGTAACGTAACAAAATGTGTAAAAAGTCATGTGGTCTGAATATTTTCCGAATGCACTGTATATTCAATTACATTATTGTAATATTATTGCTGTCTTTCTCTCTCCTAGAAGGGGATTAGACCAGGGGTTCCCAAACCCAGAGGGAACATTTAGCAGTTTTAATGCAGAGTCTTTCAATTCTATACATTTTGCCATGTTTAATGTGTATTCATGTTATATATAATTATATATATATATATATATATATCTTTTTAGTTTTACCCCTTTTCTCCACAATTTCGTGGTATCCAATTGGTAGTTACAGTCGTGTCTCGTCGCTGCAGTTCCCGTACGGACACGGGAGAGGCGAAGGTTGAGAGCCGTGCGTCCTCCGAAACACAATCCAACCAAGCCACACTGCTTCTTGACACAACGCCCGCTTAACCCGGAAGCCAGCCGCACCTATGTGTCAGAGGAAACACCGTACACCTGGCGACCATGTCAGCGTGCATTGCTCCCAGCCTGCCACAGCAGTCGCTAGAGCGCGATGGGACAGGAACATCCCTGCCAGTCAAACCCTCCCCTAACCCGGATGACGCAGGGCCAATTCCCCCCTCCCAAGCAAAAAGGCAGTAACTGCTCATTTGTTACGTTAAATGCATGCTTAATCATGTATTCAAGTATCCTGCATCTATTGTATTGTGTTTTGGAGAAAATAGTGGTCGTATTAGCAGTAACTGCAAAAGGTTACCGTGAAACCAAGGTAAATGGCAATAACTGAACTTACTGACTTCTAGCTTGGTTTCAACCTGCCCTTGGCTGCAGTTACTATGTTTTTGTTTTTGTCATGTCTATTTTCTTTATATTTTGGTTAGGTCAGGGTGTGACTAGGGTGGATATGCTAGTTTCATTTTGTCTAGGGTTTTTTGTATGTCTAGGGTTGTTGTAGGTCTAGGGGTTTTTGTATTTTTATGTTGGCCTAATATGGTTCTCAATCAGAGACAGCTGTTGTCGTTGTCTCTGATTGGGGATAATATTTAGGTAGCCATTTCCCTTTTGTGTTTTTCGTGGGATCCTGTCTATGTGTAGTTGTCTGTCAGCACTCGTTTGTATAGCTTCACGTTTCGTTGAGTTATTTTGTTAGTTTGTTCAGTGTTCATTCTTTTAATAAATAAGAATGTACGCATACCCCGCTGCGCCTTGGTCCGATTCGTACGAGGAACGTGACAGAATAACCCACCAAAAATGGACCAAGCAGCATGTTCAGGAGGAATGGACCTGGGAGGAGATCCTGGATGGAGCAGGACCCTGGACGCAGGCAGGAGAGTATCGCCGTCCTAAGGAGGAGATAGAGGCAGCGTAAGCAGAACGGCGATATTACGAGGAGTTGTACCAATGAGAAAAGCACGAGAGGCAGCCCCATACATTTTTGGGGGAGAGGCACACGGGGAGATTGGCTGAGTCAGGTTGGAGACCTGAGCCAACTCCTCCTGCTTACCGTGGGGAGCGTGTGACTGGTCAGACACCATGTTATGCAGTGATGCGCACGGTGTCTCCTGTTCGCATTCATAGTCCTATCCTGCGCCGGCTCTGCGTACTGTGTCCCCGGTGCGTCTGCACAGCCCATTGCGTCCTGTGCTAGCGCACCGCACTTGCCGGGCTCAAGTGAGCATCCAGCCAGGACGCATTGTGCCGACTCTACGCTTCAGATCTCCAGTGCGCCTCCACAGTCCAGTGCGTCCTGTGCCTGCTCCCCGCACTAGCCCTGAGGTGCGTGTCACCAGCCCGGTACCACCAGTGCCGGCACCACGCACCAGACCTCCAGTGCACCTCCACAGTCTAGTACGTCCTGTGCCTCCTCCCGCACTCGCCCTGAGGTGCGTGTCTTCAGCCCGGTGTCACCTGTACCGGGCCCACGCACCAGGCCTCCAGTGCGCCTCCACAGGCCAGAGCTTCCGGCGACAGTTCCCAGTCCAGAGCTTCCGGCGACAGTTTCCAGTCCAGAGCTTCCGGCGACATTTCACAGTCCGACGGGCCACAGTCCGGAACCTCCACCGACGGTCCACAGTCCGGAACCTCCACCGACGGTCCACAGTCCGGAACCTCCACCGACGGTCCACAGTCCGGAACCTTCACCGATGGTCCCCAGTCCGAAACTTCCAGCGACGATCCCTAATTCGGGGTCTCCAGCGACAGTCCCAAGTCCGGAACCTCCAGCGACA
Organism: Oncorhynchus kisutch; assembly: GCF_002021735.2. Lineage (NCBI taxonomy): Eukaryota > Metazoa > Chordata > Actinopteri > Salmoniformes > Salmonidae > Oncorhynchus > Oncorhynchus kisutch. The sequence goes on from NC_034201.2 coordinate 21,412,205, forward strand.
GTCCCCAGTCCAGGATCTCCAGCGACGGTCCCCAGTCCGGGGTTCTCCTGCGAAGGTTCCCAGTCCGGGCCTCCGGCAATGATCCGCAGTCCAGAGCCTCCGGCGATGATCCGCGGTCCGGTTCTACAAAGGCGGAGGGATCAGCGTAAAGAGGTGGGGCTGCGTCCAGAACCGGAGCCGCCACCGAGGGTAGATGCCCACCCGGACCCTCCCCTATAGATTCAGGTTTGCGGCCGGGAGTCCGCACCTTGGGGGGGAGGGTACTGTCACGCCCTGACCTTAGTTATCTCTGTTTTCTTTATATTTTGGTTAGGTCAGGGTGTGACTATGGTGGGCACACTAGTTTTTGTTATGTCTAGGGTTTTTTCTACGTCTAGGGTTGTTGTAGGTCTAGGGTTTTTTGTATTTCTATTTTGGCCTGATATGGTTCTCAATCAGAGACAGCTGTTACTCGTTGTCTCTGATTGGGGATCATATTTAGGTAGCCATTTCCCTTTTGTGTTTCGTGGGATCTTGTCTATGTGTATCGTGGGATCTTGTCTATGTGGTAATCAATTACCAATGATGATGATGATGAAGATTATCATCCACCTTCAGAGTTGGATGTTCCAGCACAAGTGGCAGCTGAGCCCGTGGACACAACTCCAGACAACCTATCAAATAAGAAATCCAAGATTCCACCAGTGGGTAAGCCATGTGGTTCCAAATGCAAGAGGCAATGAACTCAGAATATAGGCAAAAGGAAATAGGGAAAAGTATTGGGAGATGAAGTATAAGGAGAAGAAGACATGGATCTTCCACATGGTGGCACAGCAATCTAAGAAAAATTTCACTGTTGGCGCTGACAGACGCAGCAGGCCGTTTCTGTACCATCTTCCAAACCAGAGTGGTTCTGCACAACAGGTATGCAAAGTGTTTATGACAACATTGCGCTACCACCCCAAAAATGACAGGCTGATTGTCATGATGATGGGCAAGTCAATCATCACCAAACTGTTTCCACCAATGGATCAGAGGGGAAATTAAGCTTCAATGAGCAAATTGAATATGAATCCAATCCTGCAACACATTGAGTCCTTCCATCCCCAAATCAGCCACTACAGATGAGAGCATGCCCCATATCGCCTCTACCTCCCTAGTGACGTCAATATTCGGGTCATGCATAATGACTACAAGGAGAAGAACAAAGATGCCAGCTGCGGTTACAAAACCTATCGCAAGGAGGTAAAGGGAAGGAACATCAACTATGTGAAGCTTGGAGAGGAGGAGAGCTTGCTCTGTTTGGTGCAGGGTCATCATCTGAAGATGGAGAATGAGTCCATGGAAACTAGAGGTCGACCGATTATGATTTTTCAACGCCAATACCGATACCGATACCGATTATTGGTGGACCAAAAAAAGCCGATACCGATTAATCGGCCAACTTTTTTATTCATTTGTAATAATGACAATTACAACAATACTGAATGAATACTTATTTTAACTTAATATAATACATCAATAAAATCAATTTAGCCTCAAATAAATAATGAAACATGTTCAATTTGGTTTAAATAATGCAAAAACAAAGTGTTGGAAAAGAAAGTAAAAGTGCAATATGTGCCATGTAAGAAAGCTAACGTTTAAGTTCCTTGCTCAGAACATGAGAACATATGAAAGCTGGTGGTTCCTTTTAACATGAGTCTTCAATATTCCCAGGTAAGAAGTTTTAGGTTGTAGTTATCATAGGAATTCTAGGACTATTTCTCTCTATGCCATTTATACTTCATTAACCTTTGACTATTGGATGTTCTTATAGGCACTTTAGTATTGCCAGTGTAACAGTATAGCTTCCGTCCCTCTCCTCGCTCCTACCTGGGCTCGAACCAGGAACACATCGACAACAGCCACCCTCGAAGCAACGTTACCCATGCAGAGCAAGGGGAACAACCACTGCAAGTCTCAGAGCGAGTGACGTTTGAAATGCTATTAGCGCGCACCCCGCTAACTAGCTAGCCATTTCACATCACATCGTTACACTAGCCTAATCACGGGAGTTGATAGGCTTGAAGTCATAAACAGCTGCTGGCAAACGCACGAAAGTGCTGTTTGAATGAATGCTTACGAGCCTGCTGCTGCCTACCATCGCTCAGTCAGACTGCTCTATCAAATCATAGACTTAATTATAACATAACACACAGAAACACACAGAAATACGAGCCTTAGGTCATTAATATGGTCGAATCCGGAAACTGTCATCTCGAAAACAAGATGTTTATTCTTTCAGTGAAATACGGAAGCTATCTAACGGGTGGCATCCATAAGTCTAAATATTCCTGTTACATTGCACAACCTTCAATGTTATGTCATATTTACGTGAAATTCTGGCAAATTAGGCGGCCCAAACTGTTGCATATACACTGACTCTGCGTGCAATGAACGCAAGAGAAGTGACACAATTTCACCTGGTTAATGTTGTCTGCTAACCTGGATTTCTTTTAGCTAAATATGCAGGTTTAAAAATATATACTTCTGTGTATTGATTTTAAGAAAGGCATTGATATTTATGGTTAGGTACACATTGCACTGCATCGATTAAATGCAACGTAGGACACGCTAGATAAACTAGTAATATCATCAACCATGTGTAGTTAACTAGTGATTATGATTGATTGATTGATTGTTTTTTATAAGATAAGTTTAATGCTAGCTAGCAACTTACCTTGGCTTACTGCATTCGCGTAACAGGCAGTCTCCTCGTGGAGTGCAATGTAATCAGGTGGTTAGAGCGTTGGACTAGTTAACTGTAAGGTTGCAAGATTGAATCCTCCGAGCTGACAAGGTAAAAATCTGTTGTTCTGCCCCTGAACGAGACAGTTAACCCACCGTTCCTAGGCCGTCATTGAAAATAAGAATGTGTTCTTAACTGACTTGCCTAGTTAAATAAAGATTAAATAAAGGTGTAAAAAAAACTAATCGGTGCCCAAAAATACCGATTTCCGATTGTTATGAAAACTTGAAATCGGCCCTGGAAACCCAAGTCTGCCAAGACAACAGTCATGCAGCACCTGAATTCACCATCACCAACCCCGACTGCATGCAATGTAGGAAATATGAGGAACATAAGAAGTCTGCAGGGCAGAGCAGAAGCCATTACCAGGCTGATGCGCAGAAAGATTGGCCTGAGGACTGGTCTGTGAGGAGCGTTGATATGCAAAAAGTCATCATGCTCCCTCGCATGCTGAGTGTGAAAACAGCATTGTTCACAAGAAGAATCGTTGCCTATCACGAGACATTCGCCACCATTGGAAATAAGTCTCAAAAGTAGAAAACAATCTCAGTGGTATGGCATGAAGGAACAGCTGGTCGGAAGGCAGAGAAGATTACTTCATATTATGTAACAGCACTGGAGAGGGAGAGAGAGATGTCAAGCATGCAGTGTATTGGGTGGATAACTGCACTTCTCAAAACAAAAACTGGTGCCTCATAACATCACTGGTGAGTGTTGTCAATGCTGACTCAACTTTGATGGAGGACATCACCCACAAGTTCTTCGAGCTAGGACACACCTTCATGAGTGCAGACAGTTTCCACCATGGCGTGGAACAGGAAATGAAAGCTCGACCTGGAGGTGTGGTGTACGACTTCGGGAACTTCCTCCATGTGGTCGCCACTTCCAATGCAAGCAAGGTGGAGGTGGTGGAAATGAAACAGGAAAACATCCTGGCATGGAAAGCTGTCCATTCCATCATCAAGCTGAAGAAGGCAGCAGCACCAAAGCTGGCAGAGATGGCTGAGACCTAGTTGAGGCGTGGATCCAGGAGCCTCTTCTACAAAGTCTCCCATGAAGAAAAGGACTTCACAGAGCTTGACTTCATCATGAAGAAAGTCACTCTAGAGACACCCTCGAAACTACGTACCCAGGATAGAGGGATAGAAGAGTCCAAGAAGATGGACATAATCACCAAGCTGTGTCCTCTGATGCCTGCAAGTCGAAGGCAGTTCTGGAATGCCTTGACTGTGAACAGCATTGCTGTGGATGAGGAGTGACATGGAAGAGCACTGAAAAAGTTTTACTTAAAAATGAAATATTACTTAAAATTGTAGCTATATTTTATTTGGGTCCTCTTATGAATATGAACATGTAAATATGTTTAAAATGTATTCTTAAAGCTTTTATTTATTTATTCATTCAAAGGTGTAATTTGAAAAATACAAATAGCAATCTCATGGTCATTTTTATCATTTGTATTACCCTACTTCTATCATGTTCCGTCATTATATATTATAAGACAGGTTATCATTTCATGTAATTCAAACTATTGCAGTGCTGCTTTTCACATTTATTCTTATAACAAGACATGGGCTACTTGTCAAACACGGTATGTAATGTGACTGAAGCAGAACCTACATCTCTATGTAAATGCAACTTAGTGTCTTAGTGGAAGACACACAAAGGATGCAGTTTCAACTATTTTACACGGTCTGTAATTACACTTCTCTTGTATTAATAGCATTAATGAGAAGTATAGTAAACTAACAAATGAAAATGGCAGATACTGCTCTTTGCTTTGGTATTACCCTTCAATTTATAACATATCATGCCAAGGAAGAAGGCAGTAACTGCTGTTTAAGGGTCAAAGGTCATGTCAGAGGTCAGGGTCAACATGAATAAAACATGTACTCATAGTAAGGCAACAGATCATTACATCTTCAATGATCTCCCTAGAATTCATTTGGCTGGACAATTAAACTTTGAAGCCATTTTTCTCAGTTCCACTCTATGAGTAGTTACTGCCTTTTTGCTTGGGAGGGTAGAATTGTGAGCCGCCCCATTGGTCTCCCGGACACGGCCGGCTGCGACAGAGCCTGGACTCGAACCAGGAGCTCTAGTGGCACACTAGACCACTGCACCACTCAGGAGGCCTATTCATGTTATATTTGAGTGACTTGAACATTACTACAAAATCTTTGGGCTAAAAATAATTAGTTTAGCTGATATAGGCTGACATGGGCTAGTTGATCTGGACATTTCTGACAAGTTATAAATAGCTCTTTAAGGTATGCAACGACTGACATGACCAGAGGAAAATGGATGATGCACTACCCCATTTCCTAATTGCACGTTGTGCATTCTACTATTACAACTTTCAAGAGTAAGTTGAAAGCCGGACTGAGTCCCACCCCACCACCAGAAAAATGCATGCCCCACATTTATGGAACCACTGGATTAGACAGATGAACTGAAGTCACAAGACGCCCAAGCCTCAAAAGCAGACACTTGGAGACCAAGGGTGTAATAACTACGTAGATTCTCTTCCAGAACGTTTCATCGGTTGCAAAATGCTTTAAAACAGAAACGGTTTACTCCAAACGGTTTCTGTAATGAATATACCTGGAGACATCAACACTTATTTATTTGTTTCCCTGTATCTGTGCATGAGTTTTTAAAGTGGAACTGACAGCGTTTTAACTACTTTGCAGATATGAAACAAACAGACAATCATAATATCAGTCAAAAATATCATATTCACAGTTTATGCTACTAAACAACCTTATAAGACGTTTTACTAATAAGTTATACTTGACTCAACATTCCATGACGTACACTAAAGCATTGTTGGCAGAATAGATGGATGCATTTCAATGTATGATTAATATAATTCACCAATACGTGTCTTGGTAGTCCAAAAAATATTGCAATCAGGTTGTAAATCACAGTTGGCCTGGTACAGTGTTTGCTGCCTCCATTCGGAATGAACTGTTTCAGTTTCAAGGGCTCAATATTTTGGACAAAAACGGATGAATGTAACTAAGGCTGGGAATGCCAATTCAATAAAACTATCAAGAGCAATGGCTAGGCTAGCGTATCTAATTCTGATGGAATTGTCTTGGTGGTATTGTCTTTCACGTCATTTCCGGTCACAACTTGCAGACTTGTTTAAGTGCTGCTGTCCATTTTGTTGCTAACCTTACTTTGTTACGTGGCAACTTTACGGTTTTTACATTTTAATTACCGTTTATATTTGTATTTTTTCCCTCAACTTTTTCACTCTGGACGCTTTATCTGGACATGGTTCATCAGGACCTCGACCAGCCGAAGCTAAGTAGTAACTTTAACATGATGCCCTCTAATTGCAGTCGCTATACTCATAATATACAGGAGAACGATCACCTTATGGCGAGGATAGCTGTGCTGCAAGCCCAGCTTCGGAGGCAATCGTTAGGCAAGGGTAATTTCAGTGTAGGAAAGGATGAAACAGCGTCTGTGCCACCAGTAAGTACAGATAGTAGTATAAATTCCTTCGCACAGTCCCCGCAGCCGGACAACTTTCTCATGGCTTCTGGAGGGAAATGCTGGAGGAATGCTCAACCGGTGTCGCTCATTCAGCCGATAGAAACTTTCAACCGGTTCTCCCCATTAAGCAGCGAGTCGGAGTCAGAGGCCAAGCCTTCTCTGGTCTCTGCTCCTCCCGTTACGGGGTCTGAGACGCCGAAGCCTCCCACCATTAGCTCTGACAAATTGAAAACCCTAGTCATTGGCGACTTCATTACCCGCAGTATTATACTTAAAACTAATCATCCAGCGATCATACACTGTTTACCAGGGGGCAGGGCTACCGATGTTAAGGCTAATCTGAGGATGGTGCTGGCTAAAGCTAAAACTGGCGAGTGTAGAGAGTATAGGGATATTGTTATCCACGTCGGCACCAACGATGTTAGGATGAAATAGTTAGAGTTCACCAAGCCTAACATAGCTTCAGCGTGTAAATCAGTTAGAAAGATGTGTCGGGGCATCGAGTAATTGTCTCTGGCCCCCTCCCAGTTAGGGGGAGTGATAAGCTCTACAGCAGTCTCACAACTCAATCGCTGGTTGAAAACTGTTTTCTGTCCCTCCCAAGAGATAGAACTTGTAGATAATTGGCCCTCTTTCTGGGACTCACCCACAAACAGGACCAAGCCTGACCTGCTGAGGAGTGACGGACTCCATCCCAGCTGGAGGGGTGCTCTCATCTTATCTACGAACATAGACAGGGCTCTAACTCCCCTAGCTCCACAATGAAATAGGGTGCAGGCCAGGCAGCAGGCTTTTAGCCAGCCTGCCAGCTTAGTGGAATCTGCCACTAGCATAGTCAGTGTCGCCAACTCAGCTATCCCCATTGAGACAGTGTCTGTGCCTCGACCTAGGTTGGGCAAAACTAAACATGGCGGTGTTCACTTTAGCAATCTCACTGAAACAAACACCTCCTCCATTCCTGCCATTATTGAAAGAGATTGTGATACCTCACATCTGAAAATTGGGCTACTTAATGTTAGATCCCTCACGTCCAAGGCAGTTATAGTCAATGAACTAATTACTGATCATAATCCTGATGTGAAACATGGCTTAAGCCTGATGAATTTACTGTGTTAAATGAGGCCTCACCTCCTGGTTACACTAGTGGCCATGTCCCCCGCGCATCCCGCAAAGGTGGATGTGTTGCTAACATTTATGATAGCAACAAAAATAAACAACTTTTTCGTCTTTTGAACTTCTAGTAATGAACTCTATGCAGCCTACTCAATCACTTTTTATAGCTACTGTTTACAGGCCTCCTGGGCCATATACAGCATTCCTCTGTGAGTTCCCTGAATTCCTATCGGACCTTGTAGTCATGGTCAAATTTTTGGTGACTTTAATATTCACATGGAAAAGTCCATATACCCACTCCAAAAGGCTTTCGGAGACATCATCGAATCAGTGGGTTTTGTCCAACATGTCTCCGGACCTACTCACTGCCACAGTCATACACAAACTAGCTCCCTGGTATACAGAAAATAACCGAGCTCTGAAGCAAGCTTCCAGAAAATTGAAACGGAAATGGCACCACACCAAACTTGAAGTCTTGCGACTAGCTTGGAAAGACAGTACCGTGCAGTATCGAAGAGCCCTCACTGCTGCTCGACCATCCTATTTTTCCAACTTAATTGAGGAAAATAAGAATCATCCCAAATGTATTTTTGATACTGTCGCAAAGCTAACTAAAAAGCAGCATTCCCCAAGAGAGGATGGATTTCACGTCAACAGAGATAAATTCATGAACTTATTTGAGGAAAAGATCATGATCATTAGAAAGTAAATTACAAACTCCTCTTTAAATCTGCGTATTCCTCCAAAGCTCAGTTGTCCTGAGTCTGCACAACTCTGCCAGGACCTAGGATCAAGAGCGACACTCACGTGTTTTAGTACTATATCCCTTGACACAATGATGAAAATAATCATGGCCTCTAAACCTTCAAGCTGCATGCTGGACCCTATTCCAACTACACTACTGAAAGAGCTGCTTCCTGTGCTTGACCCTCCTATGTTGAACATAATAAATGTCTCTCTATCCACCGGATGTGTACCAAACTCACTAAGTGGCAGTAATAAAGCCTCTCTTGAAAAAGCCATACCTTGACCCAGAAAATATAACAAACTATCGGCCTATATCGAATCTCCCGAGGCTCTGCATCTGTCCTCGTGCTCCTAGAACTTAGTGATGCTGTTGATACCATCGATCACCACAGTCTTTTCGAGAGATTGGAAACCCAAATTGGTCTACATGGACAACTTCTGGCCTGGTTTAGATCTTATCTGTCGGGAAAAAAATCAGTTTGTCTCTGTGGATGGTTTGTCCTCTGACAAATCAACTGTAAATTTAGGTGTTCCTCAAAGTTCCGCTTTAGGACCATGTATTTTACTTCTTGGTGATGTCATTCGGAAACATAATGTTAACTTTCACTGCTATGCGAATGACACAGCTGTACATTTTGATGAAACATGGTGAAACCCCAAAATTGCCCTCACTGGAAGCCTGTGTTTCAGACACAAGGAAGTGGACGGCTGCAAACTTTCTACCTTTAAACTCAGACAAAACAGAGATGCCTGTTCTAGGTCCCAAGAAACAAAGAGATCTTCTGTTGAATCTGACAATTAATCTTGGTGGTTGTACAGTCGTCTCAAATAAAACTGAAGGACTTTGGCGTTACTCTGGACCCTGATCCCTCTTTTGATTAACATATCAAGACTGTTTCAAGGACAGCTTTTTCTATCTACGTAACATTGCAAAAATCTGAAACTTTCTGTCCAAAAATGATGCAGAAAAATGCATCTATGCTTTTGTCACTTCTAGGTTAAACTACTGCAATGCTCTACATTCCGTCTACCCAGATAAAGCACTAAATAAACTTCAGTTAGTGCTAAATATGGCTGCTAGAATCTTGACTAGAAACAAAAAATGTGATCCTATTACTCCAGTGCTAGCCTTCCTCCACACTAGCTTCTTGTCAAGTCAAGGGCTGATTTCAAGGTTTTACTGCTAACCTACAAAGCATTACATGGGCTTGCTCCTACCTATCTCTCTGATTTGGTCCTGCCGTACATACCTACACATACGCTACGGTGACAAGACGCAGGCCTCCTAACTGTCCCTAGAATCTCTAAGCAAACAGCTGGAGGCAGGGCTTTCTCCTATAGAGCTCCATCTTTATGGAATGGTCTGCCTACCCATGTGAGAGACTGGGTTGCCCCCCCCCCCCCCCGGGGTTGTCGTCAGACGGGGCCACAGTGTCTCCCGACCCCTCGTGTCTCAGCCTCCAGCATTTATGCTGCAATAGTTTATATGTCGGGGGGTTAGGATCAGTCTGTTATATCTGGAGTATTTATCCTGTCTTATCCGGTGTCCTGTGTGAATTTAAGTATGCTCTCTCTAACTCTCTCTCTCTTCTCTCGGAGGACCTGAGCCCTAGGACCATGCCTCAGGACTACCTGGCCTGAATACTCCTTGCTGTCCCCAGTCCACCTGGTCATGCTGCTGCTCCAGTTTCAACTGTTCTGCCTACGGCTATGGCACCTGATGTCTCTAACTCAATACTCGTCTATGAAAATCCAACTGACATTTACTCCTCAGGCGCTGACCTGTTGCACCCTCTACAACTACTGTGATTATTATTATCTGACCCTGCTGGTCATCTGTGAACGTTTGAACATCTTGGCCATGTACTGTTATTATCTCCATGCAGCACAGCCAGAAGAGGACTGGCCACCCCTCAGAGCCTAGTAAATCTTTAGGTTTCTTCCTAGGTTTTGGCCTTTCTAAGGAGTTTTTCTTAGCCACCATGCTTCTACACCTGCATTGGTTGCTGTTTGGGGTTTTAGGCTGGGTGTCTGTATAGCAATTTGTGACATCGGCTAATGTAAAAAGGGCTGTATAAATACATTTGACTGATTTAGTGATTGATTATCTAATGTTCCTTTGTTATATTTTAGCTCCTCTTGCTCTGGCTAGCATTTGTTCTTGATCTTGTTGATGTGCATAACTGAGGGAGAACGAGCCTACCTTTTCATGGTTGCTTGATCAAAAGAGACATTAAAGTTCCCAAAAGTAAAAGGACTGCTGTGGTATTGACATATTTTTTATCTATTCAGGTGTATTTTGTGGCTTTTGACGAATGCTTTCTAATGATCTAAAGTCGTGCTGTTGCAACTGCCTGTAAACATACAGCCTAGTTCAAAGTGAATGATGGCAGGCCTTTGTTGCAAATGGATTATTTGCATAAAGGCCTACTGTAGCTCTGATTGGCTATGGTGCACCGGTATGCGTAGGCTCCAGTCCTAGACGAGAGTGTTTTTTTTAGGTTTTATTTACTGTAGTGTCTATTAATTATCCAAACGCACGGCCACGTTCCCACTCCCGAGTGGCGCAGCGATATAAGGCAGTGCATCTCAGTGCTAGAGGTGTCAGTACAGATCCTGGTTTGATTCCAGGCTGTATCACAACCGGCCGTGATTGGGAGTCCCAAAGGGCAGCTCACAATTGGTCCGGCATCATCTGGGTTAGTGTTTAGCCGGGGTAAGCCATCCTTGTAAATAAGAAATTGTTCTTAACTAACTTGCCTAGTGAAATAAAAAGTATTGCTATATAATTTTCACAAATGCCTTAGTATACGTAATTTCCAAACATTCTAAGAATTTATGAAAATGTGAAAATTACCATATCTAAGTGCCCGCTTGTCAGATTTATTTTTTAAAGTGTTATATTGTACTGATCCATGTCAACGCAGACAACACCATTCTGTATACTTCTGGCCCTTCTTTGGACACTGTGTTAACTAACCTCCAGACGAGCTTCAATGCCATACAACTCTCCTTCCGTGGCCTCCAACTGCTCTTAAATGCAAGTTAAACTAAATGCATGCTCTTCCAACGACCGCTGCCCGCGCGTGCCCACCCATCCAGCATCACTACTCTGGACGGCTCTGACTTAGAATATGTGGATAACTACAAATACCTAGGTGTCTTGTTAGACTAAACTCTCCTTCCAGACTCACATTAAGCATCTCCAATCCAAAATGAAATCTAGAATCGGCTTCCTATTTTGCAACAAAGCCTCCTTCACTCATGCTTCCAAACATACCCTCGTAAAACTGACCATCCTACCGATCCTCGACTTTGGCGATGTCATTTATAAAATAGCCTCCAGCACTCTACTCAACAAATTGGATGCAGTCTATCACAGTGCCATCCGTGCCAGCCCAATATACTACCCACCACTGCGACCTGTACGCTCTAGTTGGCTGGCCCTTGCTTCATACTCGTCGCCAAACCCACTGGCTCCAGGTCATCTACAGGTCTTTGCTAGGTAAAGCCCCGCCTTATCTCAGCTCACTGGTCACCATAGCAGCACCCACTCGTAGCACGCACTCCAGCAGGTATATCTGGTCACCCCCAAAGCCAATTGCTCTTTTGGCTGCCTTTCCTTCCAGTTCTCTGCTGCCAGTGATTGGATCGAACTGCAAAAATCACTGATGCTGGAGACTCATATCTCCCTCACTAGCTTTAAGCACCAGCTGTCAGAGCAGCTCACAGATCCCTGCACCTGTACATAGCCCATCTGTAAACAGCCCATCCAACTACCTCATCCCCATACTGTATTTATTTATGCTTTATCTTGGCCAGGTCGCATTTGCAAATGAGAACTTGTTCTCAACTAGCCTATCTGGTTAAATGAAGGTGAAATAAAATAAAATAAATAAATATTCTTCCTGGGGGTGTATTTGAACAGATTTTAGTAAGATTTCATGTTGCTAAAATGCTGTCAGTTCCACTTTAAAACACAGTCCATTTGACAAAATGAATCAAGGAGATTCATCTCTCGTGGACAGATTCAAGTATAAACAGCGATAATCTTTCAAGGCCCACGTAGAATGATTACGAGCATCAGTAGTTCCTGGTTTTGGATTTTCTTCATTGATTATTTGGACGAATCAGGTGGTGCTTAAACTGGAGAGGTGATTCCAAGCCCTGTGCGCAGTAGTTCTTTTTTTTCCCTCGCATCTGCCTGATACAGCTGGCCAGTTTTTTGTAAAGTAGGATGAATGATACAACTAGCTAATGTTAGCTGCAACGGCAGAGCCAATGGCTAGCCAGGAGTTTATCTGATACGTAGATTTACCAGTGAACAACAGTGTGCACTTTGTCCACTGCCAGTCCTTTCAACCACTTAATGAACACGGTATATTGATATATTATAAACTGTGTGGTTCGAGCCCTGAATGTTGATTGGCTGACAGCCGGGGTATACCACGGGTAAGACAAAATATTTATTTTTACTGCTCTAATTATGTTGGTAACCAGTTCATAATAACAATAAGGCACCTCAGGGGTTTGTGGTATATGGCCAATATACCACGGCTAAGGGCTGTTCTTATGCACGACGCAACGCAAAGTGCCTGGACACAGCCCTTAGCAGTGGTATATTGGCCAAATACCACAAACCCCAGATGCGCCTTATTGCTATTATGAACTGGTTACCAACATAATGAAATGAGTGGAAGGAAGGGATTTGGCTGAGAGTATCCTTTTGTGATGGAGGAGACTTTGCTTCCTTCCTTCACACAACGGAAATCCCAATTGTTAATATCAGTTCCCCCAGAACTTAAATGGGAAGTGACAAATTTCGTGATAATTTTACTTCTGGGTATCCAAGATTACAAGGAGATTAACCTCTAACATTCCTAAACTTGTTAAGTACATGAGGGCAAATGTTTTCATGGCAGCCACAGTGAAATGCTTATGTTTCTAGCTCCAACGGTGAAGTAAGTGTCTGACATTGTGATGTTACACACTCCTGAATAAAATCCTGGGATATGGTGATTAACCTGGAACAAGCAAAGACAAGGGGGGAGAAATAAACCTAATTTAAGTGCTTGTTCAATTTGCTGAAGCCACAACTACTTCTATTAATATGCAATCGGTTTTTAAACAGTTTTGCATATTTATATAGGCTTGATCAAGTTGTTTACAGTAAGATTATAATGACTTCTCATCTAATTGTACCTAGTAACACCAAACCCAAACTAATAGTAACTAGTAACACAATAGGGGAAGTTAAAGTGACAAGAGAAAGTTAGCTAGCTAAACAGACTCATCAACAGAATGCACAAATAACTTGGATGGCTAGCAAGCCTAGATTGAACAGAACACAGATGGCTGAATTTCCTAAGTTTTTCATCAACATTTGTTAAAATGTCTTACCTCCAAATGAGTCTGGCATGTTGAGTGTTTTCTCCTGCCAGGCCAATTGAGTGAAACGCAATCAGGTGCTCTCTTTAGTCCCTGAAAACAAATGGGTAAAAAATGATTTGCTACATTAGGTGGCTAGCAATTTCACCAATTCATGATTTAAAAACTGCCCTTGTCTTCACAATTAACACATTGCTGAATGTACGATTAGTTAGTTAGTTTAGTTGTTCATCCCTAAATAGCTGATAAGCAGGATAGCTAGCAATCGCATCCAACATAAATCAAATCAAATGTATTTATATAGCCCTTCTTACATCAGCTGATATCTCAAAGTGCTGTACAGAAACCCAGCCTAAAACCCCAAACATCAAGCAATGCAGGTAAGGAAGCACGGTGGCTAGGAAAAACTCCCTAGAAAGGCCAAAACCTAGGAAGAAACCTAGAGAGGAACCAGGGTATGAGGGGTGGCCAGTTCTCTTCTGGCTGTGCCAGAACATGGCCAAGATATTCAAATGTTCATAGATGACCAGCAGGTCAAATAATAATAATCACAGTGGTTGTCGAGGGTGCAACAGGTCAGTACCTCAGGAGTAAATGTCAGTTGGCTTTTCATAGCCGATCATTGAGAGTATCTCTACCGCTCCTGCTGTCTCTAGAGAGTTGAAAACAGCAGGTCTGGGACAGGTAGCACGTCCAGTGAACAGGTCAGGGTTCCATAGCCGCAGGCAGAACAGTTGAAACTGGAGCAGCAGTACGGCCAGGTGGACTGGGGACAGCAAAGAGTCATCATGCCAGGTAGTCCTGAGGCATGGTCCTAGGGCTCAGGTCCTCCGAGATAGAGAAAGAAAGAAAGAAAGAAAGAGAGAAAGCGAAAATTAGAGAGAGCACACTTAAATTCACACAGGATTCATAACATGTTAGCTAAGTTGGAAAAGGGACTAGCAGTAACTCAACATTTGAATTCAACATTTATATGAGAGTAATTTTAAGATAATTTGGAGAAAAAAACAAAGTTATTCTTTATCCTTCTGGATATTTTTCTCCCAAGTGGAGACTTCTGTTCACCAGCAAGCAGGTGGATGAAAGCAAACTAGACAGCCCAACCCATCTTAAATATACATGCCCTTATTTAAATAGGAAAGGAGGGTTATCACTATAGCCACAAAGTCAAAATTGTCTATATAGTCAAAATTCTTAAAAACAAAAATGTGATTTGTTTCAAAATGCATTTTTTGGCAGAAATGTCTTCTGGGACATGTGAACTTTCATGTGACTATATTGGCAAACGTGTGTGCCATCAGTAAATATAAATAAAATGATGAGCCTAGTTGGTTTAGCCAGGGAAAAAGTCAGCAACCTTCCCGCTAGCCATGATTGGCTGAAATAATGAGTGGGCTGGACATGCCGAGAGATCAGGTTTTGAAATCAGTGGAATTAGAGTATGATAACTAAGAATATGGAGAAAACACCTGTCTCCAGATTACATCTTCAAACTAAGGGCAAACATGGCATGACAGAGAGGGAGAAGCGTCCATCCATGTATACGGGTACGATAGTCTAGCTAGCTACATTTTCAGATACTACATGTTTCTAATTTTGTCAGAAAATTGTTTTCATTTCAAGTTAAAGTGTACTGTTAGCAAGCTAGCTAATGTTAGCTGACTGGCTCGCTAACTAACGTTATGTGTTAGATCTGTGTAGTAATATTATATATATCTCAGAGCCATTTTCTTTGCTAGTTATAGCCTAATGTTAGCTAGCTAACATTGAACCTGGTTGGTTAGCTACCTGCAGATTCATGCAGGGTAGTAACGCCATGAGTTGGGATTATGGTTAATTGTATAGCTAGCTAGCAAGTAACCACTGTGCAAGTAACCATTTCAATAGAATGTTCATGATGTCAATGCGACAACTGTTGATAGACGTAGCTGATAAATTCGCTCTGGCTATCTACTCTGATTTCAGAGCACTCTCATTTGAGTGTGCCAGAGCGCAAAATAACTGACAAATTTACGAATTCTCAACACCTGTTGAATATGGCCGGTGTCAGTAAATGTTGGCAAAAAAGACGTAATTCAATTGTTGGCAGCAGCACAATTGCATTCACCAACGATCTGGATAACATAAAAACAGCCTAACCAGCTCTGCTAGGGCGAGTAAAATGGTCAGTGGGCTGTTCTCTCATTTGTGTCTGGAAGTAACTAGCCAACATTAGCCAGTTAGCTTGGGTGCTTGACTGCTGTTGTTAGGACAGAACGCTTGGATCAACCCTACTCCTTAGCCAGAGCATCCAGTGTACTCTCTGAGAGCGAAACGCTCTGAATTTACGAACGGACAATCTGACAATGCTCTGAGTTTACGGGCGGGGCAATCTTGGTGGGTAAGGGAAAATGTTTTTTTTAATGAATAAAAAAAAGATGAAGTGATTTAGAAGGTGTATTTTCACTACAGTGCATACTCATAATGAATTCAATGAAAAACTGCACATTTTTCCTTTAAAAGGTACAGAAATCACATTTTCTGGTAACTAAAATTCGGATAGTTCGCCTAATTTAAGATTATGTGTTGAGCAGGAATATTCAACTCTTACCCTACGAGGTCCGTAGCCTGCTTTTTTTCTGTTCTACCTGATAATTAATTGCACACACCTGTTGTCCCAGGTCTGGGGCTTCGGGGTACAGAGTTGAATTTGAGGGGTGTAGAGAATCATTGTACCATCTAAATCACTGTGAAATATATTTTCAATAAGAAAAAATGTTTTGCTTGTTTGAAGATGGTGTACAAAATCAAAAGTAAAAGATAACTTAAGATAAAAGATAAACTTAAGAACATAGAAATAGCGCACATAGAACAGATCTACCGCTTCTTAGACTTGCTTAAATTGAGAATGACAGATCTAACTCCCATTTATATGTGAATTTGGTCAGGTCACACATAAAGTTACATATTGCAACTTTAAGAGATTATTAAAACAGAGGAAGGTGGAGAAAATGAGATGAATAAAAAAGAAACAGAAAGACAGACAGGCAGAGAGAGAATGAGAGAACAGGAGGGAGAGAGAGAGATTACAAAGCTACTTTTCTACTGTCTACCATAAGCATTCAGCACAACGCTCCCAGGTGAAGAATGAGAGCCTAGCATCCCTTAACCTTTCTCTGTGTCTGACAACAACCATCTTTCCTGCCTGTGATGAAGACAGAAGCCCTGTGATAACATATCCCCATCTGTAAAGAAGGAGAAATACCTTATCCCTCTTGGTCTGACAGGCATTTCATTCCCCATTATAATGTTCTGTTTTGCAAAAGATCCGTCATTCTCGTCTTCCCCCCATCGCCTCTCAACCTTTCTCTTTTCCATCAGATTCCTGTCCTGGGAGGAATGGGTTGCCTAGAGCAACACTTTGAAAAAAAGGGAGGAAAATAGAAAAGTAGAGATCAATGAGAGAGTGAAAGAGATATAGAGGTAACTGCAGGAAAAATAGACAGTCAAGCTCGCAGAGTCACAAATACAGTGGCTTTCCTACATTAATAATTGAATAAGACGAGTTAACCTTATCTGTCAATAGTATTGGCTAAACAGATACTCCTCCCTGCTGCCTGGGATGGCTGATGCCAGATACCAGGATGAGAGATTAGCTCTGAGGAATAATCTTTACAGCATTATTACTATATATCTGCAACTTAAATGGCACCCTTTTCTCTATATCGAGCACTACTTTTGACCAGAACTCATATGGCTCTGGTCAAAAGTAGTGCACTATATCGAACAGGGTGCCATTTGGGATGCACACTCTCTGAAGCATAGAGATTCAAAAATATATATTTTGTTCAATGAGAGGTCTTGACTGTCTGTTTATGTTTATTTATTGGTCTCATTGAGCTCTCAATTTGACAGAATATACGATCATTTTACAGAATATACAACCCTAAATATGCATGGAGACTTTGTTAAGAGCGTTCAGATATATTTTCCTGAACTCGTGAATTACAACTAGCATATTGTAGTAAGTGATTCACTGCCTAAATGGAACTTCAATCGAGCTTTGTATGTTTTAGAAAAATATCTCACAGCGTTTGGAAGCTAGTTTGGAACACAATATTTTCCCCTCTCCACACTCATTCTCAGTCTCACATCAATTTGATAATTTCTGCATAATGGGCTATGTCCTTCACTGAGACTGAAGTGGATATTGTGTGTGGGTAGTTTAAAAAAAACATTTGACCCCTGGGGCTACCGATTGGATACAACAACAAAAAACAGAAAGTGCACAAAAACAGGGCAACTTTCAGAGTAGGCCTATACTGCCAAGTAGTGACATCTGTGACTCTGGCACAAGAGCAAAACAGCCACAGCCAATCCAGGAAGCCAATCCCCTGTCCCAGCGCACGCACGCATACACAACAAATGCACACAAACTGTGTCCATATCTACCCTTCGTCCCTCACGCAGGGGCCAGAGGTGCCACAGCTGACTAAATTCAACTCAACCTGGCCCTCACTCCTCTTTCCTGCCAGGCCAGAATGTGTGCAATCAGCAGAAAGCCGTTGGTGTTTGAATAAGCCACGGCTCCCTGCGGGCTGTTGGGTATTAAACGGTAAATGTTATGGCCGGGCCCAGTGGACTGCAGATGCAAGTGTGTGTAAAGCTTTGTCTATAACTCCGCTTCTCTGCTTTGGTCTCAGCTACATGCCAAGTGAGTAATGAGCATGGCCATGCCTCACTGTATGGGAGGGCCAGGAAGGGAAGAGAGGAGGGGGGCCCAGGGGTCAAACTCAATGCCAATGGACAGGAATGAGATCAAGGACAGGGCCAGCTTCACAGTGTGTGTGTGTGGTAATATTTCAGCAGATAAAAAACGATTTGATGAAGCACCTCTTCTTTTTGTCATTACCACAAGAGCCTTCCAATACTGTTAAATACAACTTCAACAGTATGCCACTTGGCAGATTGAAGAGATGTTATTTCCCTAGTATCACCCAACAGTGCATTGACCCGCATGTCGCCCAGGCACTCTGCCGTGCGTGCAAATATCCTACCTGCCACAAGAATGAGGAACAGGGAGAAAGGGTGGGGGTAACATTAGATTAGATTAGATTGAATAATCTCCTCAATCAGCAGCGTTGAAATATGTTTCCCACTACTCAGCTGTCCAACACGCTAATCCTGCATGAAGGATGAAAAGCAGAGGGTAGTTGTATTAACTTAATCACACTGACTGACCACATGAGGGCTGCATAGCTTTGAGTGGATTGCTGCTTGGAGCAGGTTGTTTATTATGCAGCATTCAACCATGTAAGCTTCTCTCTGGCCCTGCCTGAGAGGGAGAGTTAGGGTTGAACTACGGTCTATACTTAGTATTACCTTGTCACCACCAACCTTCTCACCACTGTCTCCTATACAGACAGAGGTGGGATGCAGAGGAAAGATAAAGTCTAGATTAACTAGATTTTCACCGCTAACCTTAGCAATTCTGCTTCGCTAAGCCTGCAATATCAGTCAGCGAGACACTGAAATGTGTAATGTTATAAACCTGTAATAAAGGGGAGAGAAGTCATTTCCAGGCCAGAGCTGTGAGGTCTGTGAGGTCTGAGAGGGCATATGATGCAACAGCTGTTTTCTGTTCTCTCTGTTTCACACTGCGTTTGCTGCACTCTCTCTCATACACAAACACACCAAGACCCTATAGTTTACCTTCGATATTCAACGTATTAATGTTAAGTTTTCATCAAATGACTTGAAGAACAATATCTTCAAAGCTTTTCAGGCATGCGCACAAGTAAGCATGTACGCGCACACAGACAGACAGGTGCCCGCGCACACGTAAGCATGTACGCGCACACAGACAGACAGGTGCCCGCGCACACGTAAGCATGTACGCGCACACAGACAGACAGGTGCCCGCGCACACGTAAGCATGTACGCGCACACAGACAGACAGGTGCCCGCGCACACGTAAGCATGTACGCGCACACAGACAGACAGGTGCCCGCGCACACGTAAGCATGTACGCGCACACAGACAGACAGGTGCCCGCGCACACGTAAGCATGTACGCGCACACAGACAGACAGGTGCCCGCGCACACGTAAGCATGTACGCGCACACAGACAGACAGGTGCCCGCGCACACGTAAGCATGTACGCGCACACAGACAGACAGGTGCCCGCGCAAACGTAAGCATGTACGCGCACACAGACAGACAGGTGCCCGCGCACACGTAAGCATGTACGCGCACACAGACAGACAGGTGCCCGTGCACACGTAAGCATGTACGCGCACACAGACAGGTGCCCGCGCACACGTAAGCATGTACGCGCACACAGACAGACAGGTGCCCGCGCACACGTAAGCATGTACGCGCACACAGACAGACAGGTGCCCGCGCACACGTAAGCATGTACGCACACACAGACAGACAGGTGCCCGCGCACACGTAAGCATGTACGCGCACACAGACAGACAGGTGCCCGCGCACACGTAAGCATGTACGCGCACACAGACAGACAGGTGCCCGCGCACACGTAAGCATGTACGCGCACACAGACAGACAGGTGCCCACGCACACGTAAGCATGTACGCGCACACAGACAGACAGGTGCCCGCGCACACGTAAGCATGTACGCGCACACAGACAGACAGGTGCCCACGCACACGTAAGCATGTACGCGCACATAGACAGACAGGTGCCCGCGCACACGTAAGCATGTACGCGCACACAGACAGACAGGTGCCCGCGCACACGTAAGCATGTACGCGCACACAGACAGACAGGTGCCCACCCACGCACATGCACACACACACGGGGGGCAAACAGCCTGCTTTGCGTGTATTAAACACTTTCCTGACACACTCCCAAATGGCTGGGCTGGAAACTCAGTCAGAAATCATTGTGGAAATTGGTCATGTAAGCTGTATTGTAAATGTTAAATAAAGCATATTGTGGCATGTATTCAAGTCTAGAGTGTGTGTGTGTGTGTGTGTGTGTGTGTGTGTGTGTGTGTGTGTGTGTGTGTGTGTGTGTGTGTGTGTGTGTGTGTGTGTGTGTGTGTGTGTGTGTGTGTGTGTGTGTGTGTGTGTGCGTGCATGCTTGCATGCTTGCATGCTTGCATGCACACACAATTTTCACATACACAGCAAAGCCTTTCTGTGGAAGGTGACAGACAGTAATCGGCTGCTGGAAAAAAAGAGTTATGCCACAAATCAGTGTGGCCAAAATCTCAATTGAACCCCTCTTACAGCAGTAATCTACCAGCCATGAATGCTGGGCTTCTGCTAGACAGGCAAGACAACTCCCCCGGTCCGGAGACATTGTGTATATGGGAAACAGCAAAGATGGCATGGCATACTGTAACACCTCTGATCTCCTGATTCCACCTTCCAAAATTACATGGTGAACTTAGAGCTCCAAATAGTCCTTTACTACCCTCTGCTTAGTGATTCCAACTAAAACAACTGTCCTCTCCATCTGGACTGTTCAATTACATCATGCTTAGCCTGCTACATTATTGACTTACATCACTCTAAAGCCAATGGGGAATTAGAGTAATTCATGGAGAGGTATGGTTTCAGTCTCCTATAGGAATTAATTAACATTTGTTTACAAGAGAATGTTGTTTTGGTTCCTCATTTCCCCTCAGTACTTGTAATTACCGCCAGCCTCAAGGTCGTTCACTCCATCTTCTGAAACAATATTAGCATAGGTAAGCAGGAATAATAACACAGGAGCTTTCAGGGTAACAGAGGACTGTTGATATTGGCAGAGACAGAATAACAAGAAGAAAGGTAGAGAATAAGAAGGCTAAATCCCTTCCTATTCTTTTGGGAAAGCATGTCTCTACCATCCCAAATGTGAACTAATCTAAGACATAACAGGCATTGTCATTGCTCTCTGTGTCTTATAATGGCAAAGTGTGTTTTTTGAATCCAGCAAAATAATCACTTTGTCCAAAAACATCAAGGGCATAAAAAATACTACTTTCTCTTTGTGTGGATAAAAAAGTGAGTGGCAAGTATACTGCATCCAACCCCAATATGCTGAGTGTCGCTATATCTAAAGGAGTTTATTCTGCATAAACTCAATCTAATATCTGTGCCTTTTCTTGGTTTCATCTCCACAGTGGATAGTGTGATTTGCATTTGAAAGGTATTGCAGAGAGCTAGAGCAGTGTGTATTTGCATATTTCTGAATCACCTATATTATAGGCTCACTATAGTAGCTGGTAAAAATGACTCATGGTTCTCAGTAAGCCTAGTAGCCTGCGGCAGCAGCACACTTCATTAAAGAGCATGCCGTGCCCTTGTGGGGATGATGTCTGGAGAGAGAGTTCATCTCTTTCACTGAGAAAAAAACATCACTAAGGTTTTACAAATAAATCTAAATGGCTGTGTTTAACTTCAACAGCTGTAGCCACACTGAATCGTCCCAGGGAAAATGACTTTTCAATGTACAAAGCAACTGTCATTTATAGATAAATGTAATTGCAAAAAAACCTTCAGTAAGTTCAATTCAGTCTGTTTACATATGCTAGCTTTGAGGAAAACAAATGACTTCAATTAAATATCTGCATTTAAACAATGGTACTTATCTATGCTAATTGCCACATAACTAAGCATTTTTCTAAAACAAAATAAGTGAGGGGGAATATGAAGCAGAGTTAAAACCATTACTTAAATCTAATACTACTTATGCTTTGCATAGTGCTCAAGGGCACAGGCTGACATGCACTGAGCTCTACTCTCTTTGAATGAATTCTTCTTTAGGCCAAATGTTTCCCGTGATGACTTCATATTAGAAAGGAAGCCCTAAGTCAAATCTAATCTCAAATAGAACTGCTGTGCACATAACAATGTGATGACATAATCAAAAGAGATAATCATCCCCGAGCATCAGCTCAAACATTAATCAACCGGAGAACAGAGCAGAGTAGAGCTGATCCGTGTGTGTGTGTGTGCATGAGTGTGCACGTGTGTGCATGCACTGCAGTGGTGGCGGGATGGCTCTCCTCAGCATCAGTGACAATGTGACCTGGATGATGGATGAGTCTCTGAGCCTAGCAGATCCATCTTGGTCTTTCTTGTTGGCCTATCAGCACTGTGTTTCTGATGGCCTATCAACACTGTGTCTCTAATGGCCTATCAGCAGGCTTGAATTTACATCATAAAAATGATTTCCCTTGGGAGGGAGCCCTGGGCCTGTGACAGTGTGAAGAGGGATGCCGTTGCAACACCAGGGTTGTAGGTTCGATTCCCAAACTATCTGTTGATAAGCAACTGACTATCTGTTGATAAGCAACTGCTTGCTAAGGTAACGGTTAGGGTAATGGGTTCGTAGATAGATAGTTGAAATGTTAATGATAGTCGGTAGAGCATCTACAGATGGACTATCCAAATAAAGTTTACTGAAAATAGTCACAGTAAGGTACTAAAATAGACAGTCAAAACATAAATCATAAGGAATAAGGTTTTGAAGTGTGTGTCCTATATCAGGAGAAATAAGAGAGCTCAGGAAATATTGTAGTTTTTTTGGACACATATTTAACCCCTTATTTTTGTTGCCAAAAACTACCATACTTCTATTAATTTGTATGGGTTACCTTCAGGCGTGTCAGGTGACACTTGTGTGGGTCGTAGAGCAAAATGTATAGACACAACAGATGTTTTTGTCAGAAGACCGATTTTCAATGTCTCATGGTCTGACAAAACATCGCTGTAGCTCTGCCACCTTCCACCACAGATGCAGAAGGCTGACATACTGTAGGTGGATTGAGACGCGGGCTATGCAAGAAAATCTCTAGCTTAAATTTACGGAATTTGATGGGGATTTTTTATTATGTTCATTAAATTGACACACAGGATTTTAAATATGTTCCCTGCAGCCTAGTTTGTTATGCAAGTCTTGTTGAAACCACAAGCCTGTTCCTTTGGCGAAAGTAAATAAATGTGTTTGTAATAGACATCTGGCACCGGTCTTGGGCAACTTTCCAGAGAAGCTTTTTGTATTTTTGAGAGGAGCTGTTTAGGAGTAGCGCAGGCAGGCAGGGCAGGAAATGCAGTGTATGTGATGAAATAAAGTTGTGTTAACCTTATTTACTTTTTCTGGGCGCTGTGAGGATGATTAACATGACAATAAACACACACTGGAGAATTTTAGAGGGAGGAACAGGAAATCATTATCATCTTGCAAAACACTGCACTGCATGGAATAGTACAGAGATGAGATTCGTCTCCATGATGATATGACTAAACTGGATAGTGTCACAGTTATCTAATTAAGGTGGTCACAAGCGCTGCAGTCCAGCAGTTGTCACACGGTGCTCTTACAATAACCCCGTCTAGAGTCTAGACCCACAGATCAAGCAAAACCAAAAGCAGAAGCAGTAGGACAGTGGCCAAGAAAAACTCCCTAGAGAGAAGCCCAGACCATCCTCTTCTGGCTGTGCCAGGTAGAGATTAAGAGTACATGTGACCATCAAGTTCAGATAGTTATGCTTGGCATTCCATCTAAAGTGTTCAATCTTGGTTTCATCAGACCAGAGAATCTTATGGTTTGAGAGTACTTTAGGTGCCTTTTGGCAAACTCCAAGTGGGTTGTCATGTGCCTTTTACTAAGGAGTGGCTTCCGTCTGGCCACTCAACCATGAAGGCCTGATTGGTGGAGTGCTGCAGAGATGGTTATGCTTCTGGAAGGTTCTCCCATCTCCACAGAGGAAATCTGGAGCTCTCCAGAGTGACCATCGGTTTCTTGGTCACCTCTCTGACTAAGGTCCTTCTCCCCAGTTTGGCCTGGTGGCCAGCTCTAGGAAGAGTCTTGGTGGTTCTTCAATTTAAGAATGATGGAGGCCACTGTGTTCTTGGGGATCTTCAATGCTGCAGAAATGTTTTGGCACCCTTCCCCAGATCTGTGACTCGACACAATCCTGTCTCGGAGCTCTACAGACAATTCCTTCAACCTCATGGCTTGGTTTTTGCTCTGACATGCACTTTCAACTGTGGGACCTGATAGACAGGTGTACCTTTAAAAATAATGTCCAATCAATTGAATTGACCACAAGTGGACTCCAATCAAGTTGTAAAAACATCTCAAGGATGATCAATGGACACAGGATGCACCTGGTGTAAGGCATCTAGGTGTAGCAGGTAAAGCGGACTCAGGCGCAGGACACAGAGATGAGTAATAAACGTAACTTTACTCAAAAAAACAAATATTCCAAGAAGGAACATAATCAAGCTCACAAATGAGACCAACTTACAAAGAACAAACACGCACAAAACCATGGGGGACACAGAGGGTTAAATAAGGAACATATAATTATGGGAATGGAAACCAGGTGTGTACAATGAAGACAAAACCAATGGAAAATGAAAAGTCTATCGGTGGCGGCTAGAAAACCCGGTGACGCCGAACGCCGCCCGAACAAGGAGAGGGACCAACTTCGGCAGAAGTCGTGACACCTGAGCTCAATTTCAAGTCTCATAGCAAAGGGTCTGAATTGTAAAATAAGGTGTTTCAATTGGATTTGTTTTATACATTTCTTACAACCGGTTTGTCATTATGGGGTTTTGTGTGTAGATTGATGAGGGGAAAAATGATTTAGTCTGTTTCAGAATAAGATTGTAAGGTAACAAAACGTGGAAAAGGTCAAGGGGTCTGAATAATTTTTGAATGCATTGTATCTGTAACTGATAGACACATACTACATGTTAATGTTTTTAAATGTATTTGAATTGTGAAGTCTTTATTCTGTAATGTATTTTTCGTTGTACGTCGGACCCCAGTAAGCCTAGCTGTCTGAAAGAGGGGTAGATACAGGAGGAAGGAGTAGATACTGTATAGGAGGGGTAGATATAGGAAGAAAGGGGTAGATATTGCAGGGGTAGATATAGGAGGGAGGGGTAGATACTGTATAGGAGGGGTAGATATAGGAGGGAGGAGTAGATATAGGAGGGAGGGGTAGATATTTTTTATTTTGTAATTTTTTATTTTACCTTTATTTAACCAGGCAAGTCACTTAAGAACACATTCTTATTTTCAATGACGGCCTGGGAACAGTGGGTTAACTGCCTGTTCAGGGGCAGAACGACAGATTTTGTACCTTGTCAGCTCGCAACCTTCCGGTTACTAGTCAAACGCTCTAACCACTAGGCTACCCTGCCGCCCCTATATAGAAGGGAGGAGTAGATATAGGAGGGAGGGGTAGATATAGGAGGGAGGGGTAGATATAGGAGAGAGGGGTAGATGTAGGAGGGGTAGATACAGGGAGGGGTGCAGGGGGAGATGGATATAATCAAACATAATTTTTATCAGCCAATTATCTTTCTCAACAACAGGAGTTTGTCTTTGGCCTTAACAACAAACCGTTTGGATTGGTCTGTCGGACATAGATGAATAGGGGACATGGAAATGGGTGGATGGAACACAACTGACCTTGGCGTAGAAATAAGGCTATAACCAATCAAGACTTACATCTTATAGTTAATATACTTTTGGAGCATGTTTTCTAATACAGTGTCTAACCGTCAGGTATTCTGTATTGTTAACCCTGTAGGTACTGGTATCCACTGGAGCCAAATGATTATAAAGGGGAGGACTGTGCTGAGATGGACCCAGATGCACAGCATTTTCTGTTAGTGTGAAATCAAATCAAATCAAATGTATTTATATAGCCCTTCTTACATCAGCTGATATCTCAAAGTGCTGTACAGAAACCCAGCCTAAAACCCCAAACATCAAGCAATGCAGGTGTAGAAGCACGGTGGCTAGGAAAAACACCCTAGAAAGGCCAAAACCTAGGAAGAAACCTAGAGGGGAACCAGGCTATGAGGGGTGGCCAGTCCCCTTCTGGCTGTGCCGGGTGGAGATTATAACAGAACATGGCTGAGATATTCAAATGTTCATGAATGACCAGCATGGTCAAATAATAATCACAGTAGTTGTCGAGGGTGCAACAAGTCAGCACCTCAGTAGTAAATGTCAGTTGGCTTTTCATAGCCGATCATTAAGAGTATCTCTAACGCTCCTGCTGTCTCTAGAGAGTTGAAAACAGCAGGTCTGGGACAGGTAGCACGTCCGGGGAACAGGTCAGGGTTCCATAGCCGCAGGCAGAACAGTTGAAACTGGAGCAGCAGCATGGCCAGGTGGACTGGGGACAGCAAGGAGTCATCATGCCAGGTAGTCCTGAGGCATGGTCCTAGGGCTCAGGTCCTCCTAGAGAGAGAAAGAAAGAGAGAAAGAGAGAATTAGAGAGAGCATACTTAAATTCACACAGGACACCGGATAAGACAGGAGAAGTACTCCAGATATAACAGACTGACCCTAGCCCCCGACACAAACTACTGCAGCATAAATACTGGAGGCTGAGACAGGAGGGGTCAGGAGACACTGTGGCCCCATCTGATGATACCCCCGGACAGGGCCAAACAGGCAGGATATAACCCCACCCACTTTTCCAAAGCACAGCGCCCACACCACTAGAGGGATATCTTCAACCACCAACTTACCATCCTGAGACAATGCCGAGTATAGCCCAAAAAGATCTCCGCCACGGCACAACCCAAGGGGGGCGCCAACCCAGACAGGAAGATCACATCAGTGACTCAACCCACTCAAGTGACGCACCCCTCCTCGGGACGGCATGGAAGAGCACCTTTAAGCCAGTGACTCAGCCCCTGTAATAGGGTTAGAGGCAGAGAATCCCAGTGGAGAGAGGGGAACCGGCCAGGCAGAGACAGCAACAGCGGTTGGTTGCTCCAGAGCCTTTCCGTTCACCTTCACACTCCTGGGCCAGACTACACTCAATCATATGACCTACTGAAGAGATGAGTCTTCAGTAAAGACTTAAAGGTTGAGACCGAGTCTGCGTCTCTCACATGGGTAGGCAGACCATTCCATAAAAATGGAGCTCTATAGGAGAAAGCCCTGCCTCCAGCTGTTTTCTTAGAAATTCTAGGGACAATTAGGAGGCCTGCGTCTTGTGACCATAGCGCTACTTGTAGGTATGTACGGCAGGACCAAATCAGAGAGATAGGTAGGAGCAAGCCCATGTAATGCTTTGTAGGTTAGCAGTAAAACTTTGAAATCAGCCCTAGCCTGAAACAGGAAGCTAGTGTAGGAAGGCTAGCACTGGAGTAATATGATAAAACATTTTGGTTCTAGTCAGGATTCTAGCAGCCGTATTTAGCACTAGCTGAAGTTTATTTAGTGCTTTATTCAGGTAGCCGGAAAGTAGAGCATTGCAGTAGTCTAACCTAGAAGTGACAAAAGCATGGATACATTTTTCTGCATCATTTGTGGACAGAATGTTTCTGACTTTTGCAATGTTACATAGATGGAAAAAAGCTGTTGATATGTTCGTCAAAAGAGAGATCAGGTTCCAGAGTAACGCCGAAGTCCTTCACAGTTTTATTTGAGACGACTGTACAACCATCAAGATTTATTGTCAGATTCAACAGAAGATCTTTGTTTCTTGGGTCCTAGAACAGGCATCTCTGTTTTGTCCGAGTAGAAAGTTTGCAGCCATCCTCTTCCTTATGTCTGAAACACAGGCTTCTAGCGAGGGCAATTTTGGGGCTTCACCATGTTTCATTGAAATGTACAGCTGGAATTACCTCATGTGACATAGCATTCAACTGGATTTGTGAGAAAGAGATTTCACACCAAAACAACACAAGTCACACGTACAAGTAACCTACAGAGCAAACATCATCTTCTTTTTCTCATCTCTGTCTCTCTCTCGCTGACATACATGCTCTCACACACACACACAAATAGTTTCACATTTTTGTATTAGCACATGAAACACGACCCTAGTTCTTTCTTGCGATTGTACCATGTACTAGTAGTTATGTTTCACACATCATAAGACACAACATGATGTCGGTACAGTAGACCCAACAGAATATATGTGTCAACAGAATTGGAAACACACAAAGGATGTTACATAAAACTGTCTGGTCGACACGCTTCCATCTTATTGGTGGATGTAGCTATGAAACATCTTTCCACCTGTATCCTGTCACCTGTACTATCAATTAATACACTTCTCAGTATAATTAGAATAATAAATATTACCATCAGATAGACTGAATTAATTGAGTAATCGATTGAGGTAATCATTAAAGATCATCCTGTGATTCACAGTTTGCTGAAGGAAAATTATGCATTGTAGTTAGCACACCATTCACTTTAAAAGAGCATTTTCAAGTTTGAAATTCCTATTCAATTCAATCTGTTACCAAGGCATTCTACTTCTTTAGTCTGGACACATATTTTACCGATGTTGGTTCAATTACTTGAATTCCATTTTTTGTTCTGAGCTCAATGCTCAGTTCAAGACTGAAATCAGATCAAGCCCAAACTGTGCGATGTACTAGGGGGTTGTTGTTTCCAACAGGCCAATATTCTACATAGTTTAGCGCAGAAAACTTGGTAATTAACTACAATGACCATAATCCATTTCGCACCTACTTGTCATGCAGTGGCGTGCCGTGGGCCTGGGGCCTGGGCCTTCAGTGAGGTCCTACACAGTCCCACCCGAATTAATCCACCTCTTATTACCATCATTATGATGCCATGGCTCTAGACACTATACATTTAGACAGAAACGCAGTATAACCAACCAGGCGTTGCGTCACCTTGAAATTGACATTTTTATTCAGAGAATTGCAGGGGAAGAGTACAATACCTTTTCATTGTGCATTTGTTCGTTGAGCTGTAGATCCACTCGGGTGTCCCCAAAAGTTTTCAAAAGCATCATTGCTTGTAAGTGCCCAGCCGTACTTTGGTATTTCGTTGCTGGCTTGGTTAGACAACTCAAGTTTGCAAAGCCAGTGTGGCTCCAAACACCAAATCGATCACTTGCAAATAATAGGGATTCCCAACAGTACAGTTTGCAGTGCTTCTAGGAGCCTGTGAGCCATTGATAGCGCTCGTAGTTGGAACTTTGAAAGTGGCGAACGGACCCCTTTCCCGCCTGTGACAGGCTTTGTAGCGTCGGCGTCGGGCGACCTCTCCTGACAATGTCTAACTTTTCTTGAAAAGTTTGTCTTGAGAATGGCGTTACAATTATATCCTCGACCAAATCGATATCTTCTCCTCCTTCTGCCATTGTGGGTTGAAAAAACAGCTTAGTAGTACGCAAATGAATTTGTTTATCAAATTCAGTTTCCTAGTTCTGAGGTTCTGCATAGACCTGCCCATATAGGACCTGCCTCTCAATATTGGTAATCCAATCAAAAGACGTGCACGCACTACGCCTGCTAGCTGGCTCCTGTGTAACACTGAAATATTTTATTAAAGTTAAGTAATGTGAATAAATGATTGTTAATATGTGATACGCAGTAACACTACCATCATGGGACTTGTATTGAATTATTTATTTTGTGTTGTTACAGCATTAAACCCACATAATGCATAGTGCATTTAATGTCTAAAATAATGATCAAACCGAAACCGAAAGACCTCAAAAAGCACTAATCGCTAGCTAAGCGTTATGTATAAGGCACTGACTCCCAGTGAAAGGCAATACACATTGCTTTTCCTGGTAAATTTTTGATATTATTTTTTTATTTAACCTTTATTTAACTAGGAATATCATTAAATACAAGTCAAATCCTGTAAGCACCCTACTGGAGACATTTATATACCATCACCATACAGATGCCAAATACCAACCCCTCCATCTCCTTCCCTTCTTTAGCCTACTATGACAGGGATCCATAAATTAACTATTTCAACCAACATGCCTCTGGCACCACAGGCTAATGGTTGATTAACTCTCTAGTAGTCTCTAGCCCTCGTCATCCCTCTGTCCTACCCTCCACACCTCCTCCTCCTCGTCACCTCATCCCACCGTCCTACCCTCCACACCTCCTCCTCCTCACCTCATCCCACCATCCTACCCTCCACACCTCCTCCTCCTCCTCGTCACCTCATCCCACCGTCCTACCCTCCACACCTCCTCCTCCTCGTCACCTCATCCCACCGTCCTACCCTCCACACCTCCTCCTCCTCGTCACCTCATCCCACCGTCCTACCCTCCACACCTCCTCCTCCTCGTCACCTCATCCCAACGTCCTACCCTCCACACCTCCCCCTGCTCGTCACCTCATCCCACCGTCCTACCCTCCACACCTCCTCCTCGTCACCTCATCCCACCGTCCTACCCTCCACACCTCCTCCTTGTCACCTCATCCCAATTTCCTACCCTCCACACCTCCACCTCCTCCTCGTCACCTCATCCCACTGCCCTACCCCCCACACCTCCTCGTAACCTCATTACCCCGTCCTACCCCCCACACCCCTCCACAACCCTCCACAGCCCTCCACCCTAACCCCCACCTTGAACTTCCCTGAATCCTCAATGTATGTTGAAGTTAAGACAGTATGGGAGCATGCAGGGGCAAACTGAGCAATCCTCTACTTTACAAAGCCTCACAGTCAGTGCAGTGTATCACATAATCAACACCCAGGGACGGGATAGTGCTATCAATCCTTGCTCTCCTCTCACCAAGACTGTTGCCCTAGCCTCATCACATACCTGCTGTGGCTGCTGGGTGGGCTGTGGCCTTTCAGAGGCTCCTAATAGGCATCCTAACAGTGCCTTTTAGAGGGCCTTAAATGGAGCCCCACAGGCCCCTAAGGAGCCGTGGTGAAGGACTTGGTGGATTTGCATATAACTGCTGAAAAAGCAGTGTGAGCTGGAGCCTCACACAGGGCAAAACGTGGGGCCTAACATGGATTCCACAGAACCCTGAAGGCCTGGTTGAGTAGGCCTGGTGGAGGGCCACAGTGCAGCAAGGCCACACACTCCTTTCCACACAGCACTCATTAGTCCAACCCAGTTCAAAGCACAGCGGAACCCTGGGAATGACCTGGGATAGCTTCCGCCTCCAGGAGGGCTCCGGAAATTCTTTATCTTAATGCCAACCAGGGAACAGTGCCAAATTTCCCCTCTTATAATGGACTCATACTATAAAAAGGCACCCACTCTTCTATTTCATCTTTGTAGAATTGTAGTAAGACAATATAGCAGCATCTGATTAAAATATATCTGGTAAAGTGGGGTAAACAAATGCATTGATTTCGAGTTCAACAAAATGTTTTTGCTGTACTGCTGTAAGCATGGACACTTTGTTTATAATGAGAGCAGCAATAGCTATGCAGGAAACCATATGTATACATTTAAATAATGCTTGTTGAATGAATGGAAAAACAAGGTGTTATAGTTTATTTAAGCAGTGTGGGAAATTCTCATCTACACTATCAGGCTTTGTATTAGTTATGGAGAGAAATAGTACACTTCACTCCACTATAAAATAAGCTTATTCTCCTCGCTATGAAATTGAGAGGGCTAAAATCATGCAGTTTAACAGGTAATTTATCCCATTCAGACATAAACACACAGGGACGCACAAAACAACACTCACATACAAACAGATTCAGAGAAAAGAGCACCTCTTGGTTTGCCCTTAAAGTGTTTGAGTGACAAAGCTATGCTGCTACAGAACCAGATTTTTTTTAAATCCACTGCAGGTATAACTTACTGAGCACAAGCCACAAGATCCACACATTAACATCCACACTGAAGGTTGTACTCAAAAAGACAGTGGGGATAAGAGGGAGTGCTGAAGCAAAACCAAACCTGTGTTGCATTCTGAATGAGTGCTTCTTTGTGGTTTGGTTTTGTGGTGGAGAGCAGAACTTAGCCTGACTTAGCTCTGGTGAAGCTGCAGCCACAGCCCAACACTTACTGACATGGTTGAGAGCTTGGTTTAGACATGTATCCAGTTATAGTACAGTATCCTAGCTCATTGAACCATTTCTAACAGACTCTCTTCCTTTTAGTTCCGTTATTCCCTCGGGATCAGTGCAAGTGGCTGTCTGAGTTGTTTGTTTTCGCTTTATGAATATGTTCAGTTGTTGATCCCATTTCAAGGGGATGAAAGATATAGATTTTTCACCTCCTTCTGTATATGACTATCCTTGGGAGTCAATCGGGCATTTTAGCTCCTCATTTCTCCCAACATTGCTGCAGGCTTTGGATCTCCCTGACTGCCCTGTGATAGTGCCAATGATGCTTAATTACCAACCAAAGGATCTGAAATTACTGTAAATCTTTAGACATTAACATTTAGGACTCAACAGAACAGAGAGGATGTGAAAGGATCATTTTTTTGGTTGAACCAAGACATCTAAATTGGATCAGTTGATCCATTATCTTACCTGAGCAGACTAATGACTGGTTCAATAATGAACATCTCTGTCTGTCTCGTATCTCTCTTTGCATTAATGTAACAACTCACTCACGTAGCCAACCTCAACTTTGAGAGGTTTTACCCATTAAGAAATGATTAAGTAACATAAAACATGCTGCTGGTACTTTGGTCCAGGTCTCTCTTGTAAGAGACGTAATCTCTTTGGGGACTGTAACAACAGACAATGTAATAACACCAGATAACGGAATAACGTTCAATAATGTAAGAACCTTTTCTTGTAGAATGTAATTAAACCAGATAATGTGATAAATTGCTGGATAACAAAATTGACGGATAACTGTTGAACTGATCATGTAATAACTTTTACCAGATAATCTTAAAATAAAGTTGTATGTAAAGATACAGTCCATCTGGCTCATATGACTTTGAGTCAGGCTACGACATGGTGTAAAGGTTTTCCTAGCTGAAATCATATTTGGACATGGTGTGATGTGGTGTGTCCTTCAAGCTACTTGGCTTGCAGTTCAATTTGTCCTAATTCAGAGCTTAATTGCACTGGGCCTACCAGCTAATTAAATGTTCAGAGGAGTGATGAATTAGGTGGGTCGCTCATAACAGCTACAGTAATTAGTCAGAAACGGTCTAACAGTCCACGCATACAGATTTACCAGGATCAGGATACTCAGGACTCACTATGACCCTTAGCTACTGATTAGTCACTGGAAATAATACGCAACATGACTTCACAGGGCAACAAGGTTATTATTTTTGATTAAAGCTTGGAAAGGTAATTCTTTGCGCTTGTCTAGACTTTCAAGAAAGTCAGTGTCTCTATTGTCTGGGGGGACGTGGGACGGGACTAATGATGTTGTTGATGCTATGGAATTATGTTGCACCTTGATGTGATAATTGCTGGAACAATCTTCTAACAATCTGACAACATAAGGTTGTAATTAGAATCTATTGATTTGACAGTGATGGTGAAAACATTATATTATGTCTATCAAGCAAGATGTGGTGGGAGAGATCATCCTCTTATGGCAGAAACTCTCCCATGAGCCAAGGTGAGTCATTTCAGCATTTCTTCCTGACAGCTTCAGTACAGAGCCCTGGACAGAAAATGTCAAGAAGTGTGCTTACACTTACAAAACAATGTACTCATCACGATCTGTCAGTCTGTTCCAGGCCAGCCACAGCCGCTCTATTATGGGATGTTTCAAGGCTGTTCACCAGAGAGCAGAGCAGTGTGGCCCTAGCTATCAGACCTGGGTTTAAAAAGTATTTTCTTGATTGAGCTTGCCTGGCTTAATGGGCCAATAGAATAGTGCCAATGCTTTAAACCCCGCCCAGCTGGCACTCCAAGTGGGCTAGAGAAAATGCTCAAAGTATTTGAAAGATCTCAAATAGTTATTGAACCCCTGTCTGCATCATATGTCTATCTGGTGGAGCTACTGTAGCTCAGAGGCCAGGAGGCTACAGACAATAGGGTTTAATGATGACCTGTGGGACAGGCAGCTTTTGTTGTCTGGTAAAGTGATTGGGCTCTGTCACTAAATTGCGCTCTGTCACTAAACCACCTATGGCAGGATTTAGGAGAGAGGGAGGGCGGGAGAGACGAAGATGGGGAGGGAAGGATTGAGGAAGGACTTGGTAGGGAGGGAGGACAAGGGAAGGAGGGGTGGAAGGCAGATGAGGGAGGGAGGGAGAAACAGTGGGAGAGAAGGAGGGAGATAGTGAGGAAGAAGAGAGGGGGAGAGAGGGGGAAAAGGGGGAATGAGAGCACTGTTAGTCCAATAATGTTCTCATTGAAGATTACATATTGTTTCAAAATGGGCCTCTTGTTATAATCTATTGTTAAGTTCATTCCAATCCTTCACCCTTATCCTCCCCTCCAATGTACACTCCCCATACTGGTTTAACACACAGTTTGATATAAGGTCAATCAATACTCTGATATAAATATTAACCAGTTGAATGATAGGGCAACATTTATTTCCACTTAAATAGACATACCCAAACGTAATGATTTTTCATGAGATGACCATAAACAATAACTGATCCTGTTGCATATATAAACTTTCTTTCCCTTTCTGGTAAAAATATTTATAAATTGCTGAGGTGCTCTCACTTTTGAGGGCACAAGCTCAAATAGATCGGACAAATGTTCTGAAAATAATCATACATGACTTCATCACAATTCAACAAAGGGGCAATAGGGTAATGGTTTCTAAATATAGTAACAATCAAATTATAAATTAATTACTATAAGATTTCACATTTCTTATAAGTGTTAAATAAATATGATCACACTTAGTGACAGTAAAATATTGGCACTATTTCATATAACTGCCGTCTGTCACGCTCGCTATCCTCAAACTCTGTCATAAATCAACCAAGGCGTAGCGTGCTTGTAGTTCCACATCTTTTAGTGAAAGTGACAAACAGGTCACCAGCAAAGACCGTGACGCAACCGAGGTGCACAAACGGAAAAATAAATACCCACAAAACACAGGTGGGAAAAGGCTACCTAAGTATGGTTCTCAATCAGAGACAACGACAGACAGCTGTCCCTGATTGAGAACCATACCCGGCCAAAAACAAAGAAATACAAAAACATAGAATGCCCACCCTAGTCACACCCTGGCCTAACCAAAATAGAGAATAAAAAGCCTCTCTATGGCCAGGGCGTTACACCGTCAGAGAATTTTCTCCTAAAAGTCCACTGAAAGGCGCAGAAATACCATTCACATGTGTGCATACTCATTACAATTTGAGCTTTAAAAACGATGGGATTATGTCTGTCTGTGACCAAGATAGAGTTGTTAGATTATTTGTTAGATATTACTGCATGGTCGGAACTAGAAGCACAAGCATTTCGCTACACTCGCATTGACATCTGCTAACCATGTGTACAGTGGGGAGAACAAGTATTTGATACACTGCCGAATATGCAGGTTTTCCTACTTACAAAGCATGTAGAGGTCTGTAATTTTTATCATAGGTACACTTCAACTGTGAGAGATGGAATCTAAAACAAAATTCCAGAAAATCACATTGTATGATTTTTAAGTAATTAATTTGCATTTTATTGCATGACATAAGTATTTGATACATCAGAAAAGCAGAACTTAATATTTGGTACAGAAACCTTTGTTTGCAATTACAGAGATCATACGTTTCCTGTAGTTCTTGACCAGGTTTGCATAAACTGCAAGCAGGGACTTTGGCCCACTCCTCCATACAGACCTTCTCCAGATCCTTCAGGTTTTGGGGCTGTTGCTGGGCAATACGGACTTTCAGCTCCCTCCAAAGATTTTCTATTGGGTTCATGTCTGGAGACTGGCTAGGCCACTCAAGGACCTTGGGATGCTTCTTACGGAGCCACTCCTTAGTTGCCCTGGCTGTGTGTTTCGGGTCGTTGTCATGCTGGAAGACCCAGCCATGACCCATCTTCAATGCTCTTACTGATGGAAGGAGGTTGTTGGCCAAGATCTCACGATGCATGGCCCCATCCATCCTCCCCTCAATACGATGCAGTCGTCCTGTCCCCTTTGCAGAAAAGCATCCCCAAAGAATGATGTTTCCACCTCCATGCTTCACAGTTGGGATGGTATTCTTGGGGTTGTACTCATCCTTCTTCTTCCTCCAAACACGGCGAGTGGAGTTTAGACCAAAAAGCTCTATTTTGTCTCATCAGACCACATAAACTTCTCCCATTCCTCCTCTGGATCATCCAGATGGTCATTGGCAAACTTCAGACGGGCCTGGACATGCGCTGGCTTGAGCATGCGTGCGCTGCAGGATTTTAATCCATGACGGCGTAGTGTGTTACTAATAGTTTTCTTTGAGACTGTGGTCCCAGCTCTCTTCAGGTCATTGACCAGGTCCTGCCGTGTAGTTCTGGGCTGATCACTCACCTTCCTCATGATCATTGATGCCTCACAAGGTGATATCTTGCATGGAGCCCCAGACCAAGGGTGATTGACCGTCATCTTTAACTTCTTCCATTTTCTAATAATTGCGCCAACAGTTGTTGCCTTCTCACCAAGCTGCTTGCCTATTGTCCTGTAACCCATCACAGCCTTGTGCAGGTCTAGAATTTTATCCCTGATGCCCTTACACAGCTCTCTGGTCTTGGCCATTGTGGAGAGGTTGGAGTCTGTTTGATTGAGTGTGTGGACAGGTGTCTTATATACAGGTAACGAGTTCAAACAGGTGCAGTTAATACAGGTAATGAGTGGAGAACAGGAGGGCTTCTTAAAGAGAAACTAACAGGTCTGTGAGAGCCGTAATTCTTACTGGTTGGTAGGTGATCAAATACTTATGTCATGCAATAAAATGAAAATTAATTACTTAAAAATCATACAATGAGATCTTCTGGATTTTTGTTTTAGATTCCGTGTCTCACAGTTGAAGTGTACCTATGATAAAAATTACAGACCTCTACATGCTTTGTAAGTAGGAAAACCTGCAAAATCGGCAGTGTATCAAATACTTGTTCTCCCCACTGTATGTGACAAATAAAATTTGATTTGATTTGAAGTGGTATTGTTTAAATTCGATTACATTATTTTGTATTTTTGAGAGCTCTAAATCCTGCTGAGAATATCACAGCGAGATGAAACCACAATGGCTGGATCCGCTACACTGAGTATGTTTACATGCAGACTACTAATTCAATATTCAACTGTGGCAGTAGACATATTATGCAATAGTCATGTAAACAGCTTACTTTGCTTTTCTTCATCGGTGTGGTGAAAAATCGAAGTAAGCATACACAGAATAAAACACCTGGTTTTCTGAGAAATCTTTTGAATTATTAAGACATGTTGGCACCTTAATCGCATTCCAGCGATGTATTTGATCTGCGAATGTGTTAGCACCAGTTGAGTGAGCCTCCCTCTTTAGCGCGTGTGAAGTGTGTTCAGAACAACTGAATTTATGGGTCTTAGAAGTGGGTTTCACACACAAACTATACACTGAGTGTACAAAGCATTAGGAACATGCTCTTTTCATGACAGACTGACCATGTGAATCAAGGTGCAAGCTATGATCCCTTATTGATGTCACTTGATAAATCCACTTCAATCTGTGGAAATGAAGAGGAGGAGACAGGTTAAAGAAATGGATTGTGTATGTGCCATTCAGAGGATGAATGGGCAAGACAAAATACTGAAGTGCCTTTGAACAGGGTATGGTAGTAGGTGCCAGGCGCACCGGTTTGAGTGTGTCAAGAACTGCAACGCTGCTGGGTTTTTCACTCTCAATCATTTACCTGTATGTATCAAGAATGGTCCACCACCCAAAGGACATCTAGCCAACTTGACACTGTGAGAAGCAATGGAGTCAACATGGGCTAGAATTCCTGTGGAACACTTTCGACACCTTGTAGAGTCCATGCCCTGACGAATTGAGGCTGTTCTGATGGAAAAAGGGGGTACAACTCAATATTAGGGAATGTGTTCCGAATGTTTTGTCCGAAGTCAGATTCAAATATGCTTCCCAAAAATAACATGTTCGCTGTGGTAGAACGTTTATTTTGATTGGCGATTTTCTGCATTTATCAGAGAGCCATCAGGTAGCCTGATGTCAGATGTGTCCATGTAAACAGGATTATTAGGGGAATCGTTCCTCTTGCAAAGCATGTAACCGTTTTAAACAAACTATTATACTAGTCTGGCTATCCACAATAATCATATTATTGTGTGCATGTAACCGCACTCACCATTCATATGCCAGAGTCTGGGCTCACCAGCCTAGAGGAAGAGTAAATCAATTCTTTGTCTGGATAAGCCAGAAAATGTGATACGTCACTCCCTATGCAAATGTAGGATGTGAAACCTGACACTTAAAGTCAGTTCCGCTAAGAGAGTAAAAGGGGAGAGCAGACAGATGGGGCTTTCTGGCATTATATGGCTAGGGACCCTACGACGTTCACAGAGCGCTTTGGACACCAAAATGTCAGTCGGAACTGGCCTCGAGAGCTCAAAGTCCCCCTAATGGGGGACTTAATATCTAAGTGTTTTTTTTTTATATCACAATAAAAAAATGTCTTTATTGCAGAAATACATACAGTATGTGCTATGGAACATACATACATATTTGCATGAACTGTACAGAATACCATATAATTTCAATATTTTATATATTGTAACAACAGCTGAATAAATTATGTGTGACAACTGCATTCATGCATATTAACAAAACATAGGTCAGTGTTGGACAAGCTCCTGTCTTGTAAAGCAGGGAGAGAATAATAATAGAGTAGGAATTAACATGGAGAAAGACAGACCAGGCCTGTTTTGTGTCTGTGTGAGCGCCCAGCTTGATAATTTGACGCAACAAAAGGCTCTTCCACAGAGAAAAAGCATGGCTGCATTTTAATTGACTTCATAATTTTTTTACTCTGCAAAGACAAAAGATGAATATCCTCTTATCTGTTAAGGGCCAAATGAGAAAAGAGAGAGAGAAAAAATAAGAATCATTCTTTCTGCCAGGGGTGGATTGGCCATCTGGCAATTCTGGCAAATGCCAAATGGGCTGGACTATTGTTTTTGTTGGGTGGGCTGGTCGAAATTAACACACACAAATATATGTTTAATAGATAAAACATTTTTTTAAAGGTGACAATAAATAATAAATAATATATATATATATTTTTTAACTTAATTTCTCTATTATACTAATCAATAATGAGATTTTGGCTGATCAGTGGGTAACGGCCACTGAAACATGATTTGGTCACAGTAAAGTGTATTATCCTCATGATTCCTGTAATGAGAGTGTGTGCCCTGGCCCTGTGCCTGTTTCGTTGGAGCCTGCTGCTATAATGAGCAAGCCACTCTCCTCTCCCCCCATGCCCTTGAGAAAAACGTGTTTTGATCATATAACATTTCAAAATGCAATTGCAGGAAAAACTTTGGAATCTTCGTACACTTGTCCCTGTCCAAAACAGGAGGGTTTCAGCTTTCTGTTAGTATGATTTCTCAACTCTCAATATTTAGATCAATACCAACTATTTTACAAGCAAGATATGTGTTAAGGCTTTGAGATAAGGAGAGACGTGCACGCAAAATACGCACCGGACATTCGAGGACATAGGCCTATAGGTCTCATGGGTAGTAGCCTAATCATTGGCTGGTGCCAGTGCCAGTGCCACCAACTGTAAAAGTTAGTGACACCAGTGGAAAATGTTAGTCTGGAGCCCTGTCATAGTAATAGGGTAGGGTAGGTAGGGTAGGTGTTGATTCAGGGGAACACATGACAGGCACTAATTTGCATTATAGCCCAAGTCCTTAGATTTGATAAGATATACGACTTAATCAGACAGGCAGACAGACAGAGAACAAAAGAAGCACAGAGAGACAGCACAACAGTGAGGCAAACAAAATGTCTAGAAAAGAGACCCAAGTTATAGTGGTGAGTTGTATCTCCAGTGGTGTGCAGAATTCTTGTCCATGTCCGCCCCTGCATTCCGCCAAAGTAAATGAAAAAAATTGGTTTGTATGGAAATGAAAAATAAATATGTTCACACAGAGAGATCCTGTGGGAGAAATGTTATCTTCAGTAACAATGGTACAATAATCTGACAGGGAGTTGTCCTTGATGCCAGCATAAGAAAAATAGGCACACTCACTACTGCGATGACAAGCGGCCCAGTGCACTACTGATTCAATGGATTGTACTGAAGTGTCACGTTTATCTTTGAGCTCAGCTTCAGATAAGCATATAGAACAAAATGACTAAAGGTTTTTACATGAATTATGACATTTTGACTTGTCATGGACACACAGAGGGAAGACTATTGGAAGCCTGAGAGGACTAGATTAGGTGAATTCAAGAAGACACCTCCATGGCTGCCAAAGGCTCTTCAGAACATGCTCAGGTTGAAGATATATACCTTCAACCAGAGTCAAGAGATAGCCAGTGAAGTGGGTAACCCTGGTAGGGAGATCCTTATTACTACTGATAACCCAGCTAACAACACACATTCCCACAACTTTAGAGAATGTTCCCTTAAAACTTCTTATGGCTTAGATCCCGCTAACGGGATCGATATGACAACAGCCAGTGAAAGTGCAGGGCTCCAAATTCAAAACAACAGAAGTCTCATAATTAATATTCCTCAAACATAGAAGTATTTTACACCATTTTAAAGATACATTTGTTGTTAATCCCACCACAGTGTCCGATTTCAAAAAGGCTTCACGACGAAGCACACCAAACGATTATGTTAGGTCTGCACCTAGTCACAGAAAAACACAGCCATTTTTCCAGCCAAAGAGAGGAGTCACAAAAATCAGAAATAGAGATAAAATGTATCACTAACCTTTGATGATCTTCATCAGATGACATCATTCAAACACTTTTAGAAACTTCAGAGTGTTTTCTATCCATTTCTACTAATAATATGCATATATTAGCAACTGGGCCTGAGTAGCAGGCAGTTTACTCTGGGCACCTTATTCATCCAAGCTACACAATACTGCCCCCAGCCATAAGAGGTTCAGTCTCAATAGGTCATCACCTAACATTTTCATAGGAATGTTCCAGTGAGAAATAAATATCAAACAGGACTTAAACACAACAGGAGATCTCAAACTTTTATCATAATAATCGATGAGTCCTGTCTTCCTTTGGCATTTTACCTCTCATTTCTAGCCTAAAGCATTGTGGATTTATGCGTTGTTTTAGATTGTTTTTACCAATCACGAATTGTAAAAAAAAAATAATAATAATTAAACGACCAAATGTTTTACCTCTCAAATCAACAGATTTCTGGCTCCAGGCATTAGTGACATAAGCGGTCTTCACCCTCTCAAATGTCTGGCAGGCTAGACAGGTACTGACCTTTAAGAACAAAGTGACAAATTGAAACATTGTTTGCTCTCTGATATCAGAGTCAAAGTGTGGGGGCACCGGTTAGTTGAGGTAATATGTACATGTAGGTAGAGTTATTAAAGTGACTATGCATAGATGATAACAACAGATAGTAGCAGCGGTGTAAAATAGGGGGGTCAATGCAAATAGTCTGGGTAGCAATTTGATTAGATGTTCAGGAGGCTTATGGCTTGGGGTAGAAGCTGTTTGGAAGCCTCCTGGACTTAGACTTGGCACTCCGGTATCGTTTGCCGTGTGGTAGCAGAGAGAACAGTCTATGACTAGGGTGGCTGGAGTCTATCACAATTTTTAGGGCCTTCCTCTGACACTGCCTGGTATAGAGGTCCTGGATGTCAGGAAGTTTGGCCCCAGTGATGTACTGATGTGAACACCAAGGAACTTGAAGCTCTCAACCTGCTCCACTACAGCCCCATCGATGAGAACAGGGGCGTGCTTGGCCCTATTTTTCCTGTAGTCCACAATCATCTCCTTTGTCTTGATCATGTTGAGGGAGAGGTTGTTGTCCTGGCACCACACGGCCAGGTCTCTAACCTCCTCCCCATAGGCTGTATCGTTGTTGTCCGTGATCAGGCCACTATTGTATCATCGGCAAACGTGTTGTTACCTACCCTTACCACCTACCCTTACCACCAGGAAGTCCAGGATCCAGTTGCAGAGGGAGGTGTTTAGTCCCAGGGTCCTTAGCTTATTGATGAGCATTGATGGCACCATGGTGTTGAACGCTGAGCTGTAGTCAATTAATATTCTCACATAGGTGTTCATTTTATCCAGGTAGGAAAGGGCAGTGTGGAGTGCAATAGCGATTGCATCATCTGTGGCTCTGTTGGGGCGGTATGCAAATTGGAGTGGGCCTAGGGTTTTTTGGATAACAGTGTTGATGTAAGCTATGACCCGCCTTTCACAGCACTTCATGACTACAGACGTGAGTTCCAAGGGTCGGAAGTCGTTTAGGCAGGTTACCTTAGTGTTCTTGGGCACAGGCACTATGGTGGTCTGCTTAAAACATGTTGGTATTACAGGCTCCGACAGGGAGAGGTTGAAAATGTCAGTGAAGACTCTTGCCAGTTGGTCAGCGCATGCTCGCAGTACACGTCCTGGTAATTGCTCTGGCCCTGCGGCCTTGTGAGTGTTGACCTGTTTCAGAGTTATTTGCCTCGGAGTGAGCATAGAAGTTGTTTAGCTCGTCTGGTAGGCTCGTGTCACTGGGCAGCTCTCAGCTGTGTTTCCCTTTGTAGTCTGTAATGGTTTGCAAGCCCTGCCACATCCGACAAGCGTAAGATTTGGTGTAGTAGGGTTCAATCTTGGTCCTGTATTGATGCTTTGCCTGTTTGATGGTTCGTCGGAGGGCATAGCGGGATTTCTTATAAGCTTCCGGGTTAGAGTCCCGCTCCTTGAAAGCGGCAGCTCTAGCCTTTAGCTCAGTGCGGATGTTGCCTGTAATCCATGGCTTCCAGTTGAGGTATGTACGTGTGGTCACAGTGGGGACGACATTATCGATGCACTTATTGATGAAGCCAGTGACTGATGTGGTATACTCCTCAATGCCATCGGAGGAATTCCGGAACATATTCCAGTCTGAGATAGCAAAACAGTCCTGTAGCTTAGCATCTGCTTCATCTGCCACTTTTTTTTATTGATCTAGCCACTGGTGCCTCTTAATTTAATTTTTGCTTGTAAGCAGGAATCAGGAGGATAGAATTATGGTCAGATTAGCCAAATGGAGGGCAAGGGAGAGCTTTGTATGCGTCTATGTGTGTGGAGTAAAGGTGGTCCAGAGTTTCTTCCCTCTGGTTGCACATTTAATATGCTGATAGAAATTTGGTAAAAATTGATTTAAGTTTCCCAGCATTAAAGACCCCGGCTACTAGGGGCGCCGGCTCTGGGTGAGCGTTTTCTTGTCAAATCAAATCAAATTTTATTTGTCACATACACATGGTTAGCAGATGTTAATGCAAGTATAGCGAAATGCTTGTGCTTCTAGTTCCGATCATGCAGTAATATCTAACAAGTAATCTAACCTAACTATTTCACATCAACTACCTTATACACAAAAGTGTAAAGGAATGACTAAGATTATGTATATAAAAAAATATGAATGAGTGATGGCCAAGCGGCATAAGCAAGATGCAGTAGATGGTATAGAGTACAGTATATACAGTACATATGAGATAGGTAATGTAGGGTATGTAAACATTATATAAAGTGGCATTGTTTAACTGCTTATGGCTGCAGGGTCAGTATTGAGTAGCTTGGATGAAAGGTGCCCAGAGTAAATGGCCTGCTCCTCAGTCCCAGTTACTAATATATGCATATTATTAATATTGGATAGAAAACACTCTGCAGTTTCTAAAACTGTTTGAATGGTGTCTGTGAGTATAACAGAACTCATATGGCAGGCAAAACCCTGAGAAGAAATCCAAACAGGAAGTGGGAAATCTGAGGTTGATCGATTTTCAACCCAGACCCTATTGAATACAC
The DNA here is from genome assembly GCF_002021735.2 of Oncorhynchus kisutch. Lineage (NCBI taxonomy): Eukaryota > Metazoa > Chordata > Actinopteri > Salmoniformes > Salmonidae > Oncorhynchus > Oncorhynchus kisutch. The sequence continues at coordinate 21,456,320 of NC_034201.2, forward strand.
AGTGGGATATTGGTTATGTTGCACTCCCTAAGGCTTCCACTAGATGTCAACCGTCTTTAGAAACTTGAATGAGGCTTCCACTGTGATGTGGGGCTGGATGAGAGCTTGTTGAGTCAGTGGTCTGGCAGAGAGCCAGGTCCTGGTCACACACATTACACAAGATAGCGTCCTGCTTTTCTACAGACAATGGAATTCTCAGGTTGGAATATTATTGAAGATTTATGATAAAAACATCCTAAAGATTAATTCTATACTTAGTTTGAAATGTTTCTACAACCTGTAATATAACGTTTAACTTTTTGTCCGATGTTCGGCTGGACAAGCATTTGGATTTGAGTACTAAACGCCCTAACAAAAGTATCTACTTGGACATAAACAATGGACATTATCGAACAAATCAAACATTTACTGTGGAACTAGGATTCCTGGGAGTGCATTCTGACGAAGATCATCAAAGGTAAGGGAATATTTATTATGTTATTTCTGATTTCTATTGATCGCAACATCGCGGATAAAAAAATAATAATTCTGAGCACCGTTCTCAGAATATTGCATGGTTTGCTTTTTCCGTAACGTTTATTTTTTATCTGACACAGCGGTTGTATTAAGGAGAGGTTTATCTATATTTCCATGTCTAACAATTGTATTTTCATCGACATTTATTATGAGTATTTCTGTAAAATAATGGCTCTCTGTGTCACGCCTTGGTCATAGTATTTTGTGTTTTCGTTATATATTTGTTCAGGCCAGGGTGTGACATGGGTTTATGTGTTGTGTTTCGTATTGGGGTTTTATAGGATTTGGGATTGCTATGATTAGGGGTGTGTCTAGTTAGGCTTGGCTGCCTGAGGCGGTTCTCAATCTGGAGTCAGGTGATTCTCGTTGCCTCTGATTGGGAACCGTATTTAGGTAGCCTGAGTTTCGCTTTGTATTTCGTGGGTGATTGTTCCTGTCTCTGTGTAGTGTTCACCAGATAGGCTGTATTAGGTTTCACGTTCCGTTTGTTGTTTTTGTATTTATTAAGTTATTTCATGTATCGTCATTTTTTTCATTAAAGACATGAGTAACCACCACGCTGCATTTCGGTCCGAATCTCTTTCGACAAACGAAGAACGCCGTTACAGAATCACCCACCACACACGGACCGAGCGGCGTGGTAACAGGCAGGAAAAGCGAAAGGAGGAATGGACATGGGAAGACGTATTGGATGGCAAAGGTTGTTACACTTGGGAGGAGATACTGGCTGGAAGAGATCGCCTCCCATGGGAACAGGTGGAGGCACTGAGGAGAGCAGAGGCAGCCGGAGATAAGAGCCGACGATACGAGGGAACACGGTTGGCAAGGAAACCTGAAAAGCAGCCCCAAAAATGTATTGGGGGGGGGCTCAGAGGGAGAGTGGATGAGTCAGGTGTCAGACCTGAGCCAACTCGCCCTGCTAATCGTGAAGAGCAGTTGCAGTGGGAGAGGCTGCATCACTTGGAGAATTGGACATGGGAGGAGGAACTGGACGGAAAAGGACCCTGGGCTCAGCCTGGAGAATATCACCGTCCCAAGGAAGAACTAGAGGCTGCTAAAGCGGCGAGGCGCTGGTATGAAGAGGCAGCACGGCGACGCGGATGGAAGCCTGAGAGTCGGCCCCAAAAATGTATTGGGGGGGGGGCTTACAGGGAGTATGGCTATGCCAGGTAGGAGACCTGCGCAAACTCCCTGTGCTTACCGGGGGGCTAAAGAGACCGGGCAGGCACCGTGTTATGCTAGTGAGGGCACGGTGTCTCCAGTGCGGGTGCATAGCCCGGTACGGTACATACCAGCCCTTCGTATTGGCCGGGCTAGAGTGGGCATCGAGCCAGGTAAGCTTGGGCAGGCTCGGTGCTCAAGAGCTCCAGTGCGCCTGCACGGTCCGGTCTATCCAGAGCCACCTCCACACACCAGTCCTCCGGTAGCAGCTCCCCGCACCAGGCTTCCTGTGCGTGTCCTCGCTCCAGTATCACCAGTGCCCGCACCACGCATCAGGCCTACAGTGCGCCTCGCCTCTCCTGCGCTGTCGGAGTCTCCCGCCTCTCCAGCGCTGTCGGAGCCTTTCTCCTCTCCTGCGCTACCGGAGTCTCCTGTCTGTTCAGCGCTATCAGAGCCTTCCTTCCCTCCTGCCTGTTTGAGGCAGCCGGAGCTGCCAGTCTGCAGGGAGCTGTCAGTCTGCAAGGAGCTGCCAGTCTGCAGGGTGCTGTCAGCCTGCATGGAGCAGTCAGAGCTGTCAGCCTGCTTGAAGCAGCCGGAGCTGCCAGTCTGCAGGGAGCTGTCAGTCTGCAAGGAGCTGCCAGTCTGCAAGGAGCTGCCAGTCTGCAGGGTGCTGTCAGCCTGCATGGAGCAGTCAGAGCTGTCAGTCTGCATGAAGCAGCCAGAGCTGTCAGTCTGCAAAGAGCTGCCAGTCTGCAGGGAGCTGTCAGTCTGCAAGGAGCCGCCAGTCTGCAGGGTGCTGTCAGCCTGCATGGAGCAGTCAGAGCTGTCAGTCTGCATGAAGCAGCCAGAGCTGTCAGTCTGCAAAGAGCTGCCAGTCTGCAAGGAGCTGTCAGTCTGCAAGGAGCTGTCAGCCTGCATGGAGCAGTCAGAGCTGTCAGTCTGCAAGGGGCTGCCAGTCTGCAGGGAGCTGTCAGTCTGCAAGGAGCTGTCAGTCTGCAAGGAGCTGCCAGTCTGCAGGGTGCTGTCAGCCTGCATGGAGCAGTCAGAGCTGTCAGTCTGCATGAAGCAGCCAGAGCTGCCAGTCTGCAAGGAGCTGTCAGCCTGCATGGAGCAGTCAGAGCTGTCAGTCTGCATAGAGCAGCTAGATCCACCAGTCAGCCATGATCTTCTAGATCTGCTAGTCAACCAGAATCTTCCAGATCTGCTAGTCAACCAGAATCTTCCAGATCCGCCAGCCAGCCAGGATCTACCGGAGCCTACTGCCTACCTGAGCTTCATCTCAGTACTGGGCTTCCTCTCAGTACTGGGTTTCCTCTCAGTACTGGGCTGCCCCTCAGTTCCGGGCTGCCCCTCAGTTCCGGGCTGCCCCTCAGTTCCGGGCTGCCCCTCAGTTCCGGGCTGCCCCTCAGTTCCGGGCTGCACCTCAGTTCCGGGCTGCCCCTCAGTTCCGGGCTGCCCCTCAGTTCCGAGCTGCCTGCCCCTCAGTCCTGAGCTGCCCCTCAGTCCCGAGCTGCCCCTCAGTCCCGAGCTGCCCCTCAGTCCCGAGCTGCCCCTCAGTCCCGAGCTGCCCCTCAGTCCCGAGCTGTCCCTCAGTCCCGAGATGCCCCTCAGTCACGAGCTGCTCCTCAGTTCTGTGGGGTTCTGGGTGAGGACTATTAGGCCATGGTCGGTCGCGAGGGTGGATTATCCCAGGACGCGAAGGGGAGGAACTATGACATTTATGGAGTGGGGTCCACGTCCCGAGCCGGATCCGCCACCATGGACAGACGCCCACCTGGACCCTCCCTATGGTTTTGAGGTGCGTCCGGGAGTCCGCACCTTGGGGGGGGGGGGGGGTTCTGTCACGCCTTGGTCATAGTATTTTGTGTTTTCGTTATATATTTGTTCAGGCCAGGGTGTGACATGGGTTTATGTGTTGTGTTTCGTATTGGGGTTTTATAGGATTTGGGATTGCTATGATTAGGGGTGTGTCTAGTTAGGCTTGGCTGCCTGAGGCAGTTCTCAATCTGGAGTCAGGTGATCCTCGTTGCCTCTGATTGGGAACCGTATTTAGGTAGCCTGAGTTTCGCTTTGTATTTCGTGGGTGATTGTTCCTGTCTCTGTGTAGTGTTCACCAGATAGGCTGTATTAGGTTTCACGTTCCGTTTGTTGTTTTTGTATTTATTAAGTTATTTCATGTATCGTCATTTTTTTCATTAAAGACATGAGTAACCACCACGCTGCATTTCGGTCCCAATCTCTTTCGACAAACGAAGAACGCCGTTACACTCTGCAATATCACCGGATGTTTTTGGAACTAGTGAATTTAACGTGCCAATGTATACTGAGATTTTTTTATATAAATATGAACTTTATCAAACAAAACATATATGTATTGTGTAACATGAAGTACTATGAGTGTCATCTGATGAAGATCATCAAAGGTTAGTGATTAATTTTATCTCTATTTGTGCTTTTTGTGATTTGTCTCTTTGGCTGGAAAAATGGCTGTGTTTTTCCTTGAGTTGGTGGTGACCTAACATAATCTTTTGTGGTGCTTTCGCTGTAAAGCCTTTTTGAAATCGGACACTGTGGTGGGATTAACAACAAGATTGCCTTTAAAACGGTATAAGATACATGTATGTTTAAGGAATTTTTATTATGAGATTTCTGTTGTTTTGAATTTGGCGCCCTGCACTTTCACTGACTGTCGTCATATCAATACCATTAACGGGATTGCAGCCCTAAGAAGTTTTAAAGAGGCTAGTGATACATTTATTACATACATTTTTCCATTATTAAAGTGGCTGGAGTTGAGTCAGTATGTTGGCAGCAGCCACTCAATGTTAGTGATGGCTGTTTAACAGTCTGATGGCCTTGAGATAGAAGCTGATTTTCAGTCTCTCGGTCCCCGCTTTGATGCACCTGTATTGACCTCGCCTTCTGGATGATAGGGTGAAAAGGAAGTGGCTCGGGTGGTTATGGTTCTTGATGATCTTTTTGTCCTTCCTGTGACATCGGGTGGTGTAGGTGTCCTGGAGGGCAGGTAGTTTGCCCCCGGTGATGCGTTGTGCAGACCTCACTACCCTCTGGGGAACCTTACGGTTGTGGGCGAAGCAGTTGCAATTCCAGGCGGAGATACAGCCCGACGGGATGCTCTTGATTGTGCATCTGTAAAAGTTTGAGAGTGTTTTTGGTGACAAGCTGAATTTATTCAGTCTCTTGAGGTTGAAGAGGCGCTGCTGCTCCTTCTTCACCACGCTGTCTGTGTGGGTGGACCATTTCAGTTTATCCGTGATGTGTATGCCGAGGAACTTAAAACTTTCCACCCTCTCCAATACTGTCCCGTCGATGTGGATAGGCGGCTGCTCCCTCTGCTGTTTCCTGAAGTCCACGATCAGCTCCTTTGTTTTGTTGACATTGAGTGTGAGGTTATTTTCCTGACACCACACTCCGAGGGCCCTCACCTCCTCCTCCCTGTAGCCTGTCTCGTTGTTGTTGGTAATCAAGCCTACCACTGTAGTGTCGTCCGCAAATGTGATGATTGAGTTGGAAGCGTGCATGGCCATGCAGTCGTGGGTGAACAGGGAGTACAGGAGAGGGCTGAGAACGCACCCTTGTGGGGCCACAGTGTTGAGGATCAGCAGGGTGGGGATGTTGTTACCTACTCTCACCACCTGGGGGCAGCCCCTCAGGAAATCCAGGACCCAGTTGCACAGTGTGGGGTCGAGACCCAGGGTCTCGGGCTTAATGACGAGTTTGGAGGGTATTATGGTGTTAAATGCTGAGCTGTAGTCGATGAACAGCATTCTCACATAGGTATTCCTCTTGTACAGATGGGTTAGGGCAGTGTGCAGTGTGATTGCGATTGCATCTTCTGTGGACCTATTGGGGCTGTAAGCAATTTGGAGTGGGTCTAGGGTGTCAGGTAGGGCAAAGGTGATATGGTCCTTGACTAGTCTCTCAAAGCACTTCATGATGCCGGAAGTGAGTGCTATGGGGTGGTAGTCATTTAGCTCAGTTACCTTAGCTTTCTTGGGAACAGGAACAATGGTGGCCCTCTTGAAGCATGTGAGAACAGAAGACTGGGATAAGGATTGATTGAATATGTGCGTAAACACACCAGCAAGCTGGTCTGCGTATGCTCTGAGGACGTGGCTGGGGATGCCGTCTGGGCCTCGCAGCCTTGCGAGGGTTAACACGTTTAAATGTTTTACTCAAGTTGGCTGCAGTGAAGGAGAGCCCGCAGGTTTTGGTAGCGGGCCATGTCAGTGGCACTGTATTGTTCTCAAAGCGAGCAAAGAAGTTATTTAGTTTGTCTGGGAGCAAGACATCATGGGCCACGACGGGGCTGGTTTTTCTTTTGTAGTCCGTGATCCGTGATTGATTGTAGATCCTGCCACATACCTCTCGTGTCTGAGCTGTTGAATTGTGACTCTATTTTGTCTCTATACTGACGCTTAGCTTGTTTGATTACCTTGCGGAGGGAATAGCTACATTGTTTGTATTCGGTCATGTTTCCGGTCACCTTGCCCTGATTAAAAGCAGTGGTTCGCTCTTTCAGTTTCGTGAGAATGCTGCCATCATTCCACGGTTTATGGTTGGGGAATGTTTTAATAGACGCTGTGGGTACAACATCACCGATGCACTTGCTAATAAACTCGCTCACCGAATCAGCGTATTCATCAATGTTGTTGTTGGACGCTGTTCGGAACATATCCCAGTCCACGTGATCGAAGTAATCTTGAAGCGTGGAATCCGATTGGTCGGACCAGCTTTGAACAGACCTGAGCACGGGTGCTTCCTGTTTTAGTTTCTGCCTAAAAGCTGTGAGCAACAAAATGGATTTGGAGTCAGCTTTTCCGAAAGGAGGGCATGGGAGGGCCTTATATGCGTTGCAGAAGTTAGAACAACAATGATCCAGGGTTTTGCCAGCCCGGGTCGTGCAATCGATATGCTGATAAAATTTAGGGAGCCTTGTTTTCAGATTAGCCTTGTTGATCATCTAATTGGACTGTATTCTATCTACGTCCATGGTATTGGCAAAATGACCCTATCATGGCATTGTCTAATGTCATATCTAGGGCTTTCCTAATTTGCGGGGTGTTGCTTAGGGAACTATCCTAAGTTGATAACTATTTGATAAGTCTACAGCTGTAAGGCACTCGTTTTGGACAGTCTACAGGGATGACCTATGGACTTCTGAGAAGAAAACTGGTGAATGCTGTAGCTGTAGAGCCTCAATATAAATGTTCAACTTTACTAAGGCTGGTATTTTACTCTGACCCTTAAGTGATCCTAGCATAAATCCTAATTGGAAGTTCCGTTTTGCATGTGAGTTTATGCTTACACAAGCACACATGTCAAGGGAAGGAAACCAAGTGTCCCGGCAGATTACAACTTGATCAGAATGATTCTGACGTAGTCAGGTAATTTTCAGGTCAATGCCTGGAGGTCAGTCAGAATTGGTGTCGCGGGAGTCTGTAGTGGTTTTACTATCAGTCACTGTCTTCCACTATTGTAGTGGCGGTAGGTATGAAGAAGTATACTTCATAGCTATGTTATCCAAGGAAGAGCTAACCTCATGACGGAAGTACTCTTTAAGTATTAGACCAGTCGTACGTGGTGTGATCGTGGTTCATGACTCTAATAACTTTTCTCCTGAACGGAGGGTTCTATTTATTAGTGGCGTGTGTAACCATTGGAAGAGTGCAATGGAGATTCCCTTCCCCATGTTGCACTCTGAGTGACTCCTATGTCGCTGTTATCAAAAGCAATTTAACTTGTGAGGTTACTAATCCTCTTACTGAGTGTTGCTGGACTGACTGTGGTATTGGTACTGGTACTCAAGGGGTCCAGTTGTCCTACCGATTTATTCTGAAATGTTATCCTACAGGAATACATGATTAGAGCATTTTACTAGTTGTCTTGTAGTGACTGCAACACATGGCAAGGAATGATTATTGTTGCCATTGATTTTGGAGGTGGACAAGTCCACTGGACTTCCTTTACGACCAGTGTGATACACCTCAGTACTATCTTAGATGTGTTCTAACATAATCCCCGGCTAGGGGCCTGTCTGCTCCTCACTGTTCTCAAAGGGGAGTTTACAACTAGATTTGATTTATGCTCTGGCGGCCTCATGCGGTGTTGTCCGTAGTCTCGACCCCCCCCCCCACCGGCCTCGACCCCCCCCCCCCCCCACCGGCTCATCATGGGTCTGGGCTACTATTCCCCCCCTTTGTGTCTCGGGATCCCCTCACCAGCGGGTGGTGTTGGTATCCGAGGCGCAAACGAAAAGTTCGAACCCTATGTACGAGTTGTCAGTGGCCAAGTTATTCTGAGAGTGGCTGTAACCTTTCAACCAATTCTCCTGGTGTTTGTGCTTCAACACCCTCAGTGGCTGTCAAGGTCTGTCAGTCACCACGGGTCCGCATGTGGCAACCTCTTCAGTACCTGCGAACAGAGACGAGGATGTCGGTCTGTGATATCGTGTTTCACCAGTGGGAGTCATCGGGTCAGTTGCTGGACTGACGCCATTAGTGTCATTGTAAGGGTTGACAGTCCCCCACAAAGCAGAAGTTGTGTCATCGGAAGCAGAGTATACTCTGTACATCAATGTTTTTCTTGCTGAGACGGCCACAGTGTTTGCGGAAGTGTCAGAAGGGCAAGAGAAGTTCATCTACCGTACTACCGTATTACACGACTGCAAGGAGGAGGGAAGTTGCTCATTCACAGAGACAGCTGGCTCGAAATCATGAAAAGAATGGTCAATCAGATTGGCTAATGGAATGTATCGAGATATCGTAATATCTCCTTGGATCGGATTCTGCACTAAGTGTTTCAAAAACGTCTTTTTCCAAAGGGGTGAATGACTGCATTGCAGCTAGCGTTAGGGGAAGACAGTGTGGTCGGTGAAGAAGGCACTGTAGCCTGTGACCATACCTGGTTGGTTTTCCAATCCATCGATGGGAGTAACCGATCCATCAAGTCTGCTCCAAGTAGCAGGTGTACAGTTTCGAGGCTGGTAACATACACAGGGTGAACAAGCGATACGTCCTTGACGTGTAGTTTCAGCATGACTCTCAATGTGAGAGGTGAGGTAGTCTGAGTGACCCCTTGAATTGAAGTGTAGTGTCGCATTGTTCCACTTTTAACCGACGTTTAGTTGGCTTCGAAGCCCTTTTTAGATCATCCAACAATGTTTGAGAGTTGAGTGATATTGTCACACCCGAATCAATTAGCGCATGACAAGTTAAGCAGTCCTCCAGGACTGTTTCCAGGTATGGTCGTTTCGATTCGTGTTTAGTGGACATATTCCCCACAAAGTGGAGCGGTCGTTCGCAATGACGTGATGTGTCAATTCTGTCCAAGGTGGAAGCAGATCGACTTTTCCAATTTTGAGTGGGCTTGGCTTTGACGAAGCGTTTGACCATTTTCTTTGCAACCTTTGTATCAGAGTCTATAGACAAAGCCTGTGGGCTTGTTTCTTGATCAAGCGGGCCCTGGATAGGGTCTCGAGTGAGAGCGGGAGAGATTTGAATTTTAACGTCCTTGCTATGGGTGTTAATTCCTGCGGACCTGGTGTCCGGTAATGCCTGTCTAGTCCTTGTGACATATCTTTGACCCTTTTCTCAAATGTTTCTCGCTTTAGTTCTTCGATTGTAGCGGTAGTCATTTTGAAGGTGACGTGCTTTACAGTTATTTCAACTGCGGAGGTTATTGGAATCATGGTTTCGTGGTAGAAACTGTTGTTGTGCGTCATCTCTTAATGCTCCAATACCTGATAATGCACCCTTTAACTGGAGTGAGTGCTCCTGGTCAAACTTCAAAACCGAGTGGTCAGGGCTCTTAGCGTTGCGAGCTTTTGATGCCGCAAAAGCTGTTCTTGCAAGCTCTCTGAGTTGTAAGATAGGCAAGCCAACGTGGGCGGCAGGGCCCAAGTAGGTAATAAAGGTGGGATACATGTTCGACAGGAACAATTGTTTAAATAGTAACAGGTCTTCCATGCCTGTTTCAGTGAGTAGGCCAAAGTTAGCTGAACGAAGCCTATGATAAACTTGTGGGTGAGCTATCGTGTTTGCGGGTCGCAGAACCACTGAATTCTAATTTCAAAGCTGTGGCAAGTTTAGCGTAGTCATTTAGCACATGTTGCTGTTGTAGACAAATGAACCTCGTCACATGTCTATTCGACGTTCGCTTCAACAGGTAAACCCTGTCAGAACCCGTAGCGTTCAGGTAGCCATCCAATGCGTCCTCTATGTCCGCTAGGAACTTCTCAGTATCATTTGGCTGACATGGAACGGGGTCAAAGGTGGGGAAATTTTGACGAGTTTGTCAAGGTATTCCGCATCAAGCGGGCAGAGAGGGTTTGCTTCATCCTGTGGTGAAAGTGGGGCCGAAAGGCCAAGAGGAGAAGACTGAGGGACACTTAATAGAGGCAATGTCTGAAACCTATCGTCTTCACTCCTTTGAGTACAGGGCTCCGGTTGCTTGGATGGGTAGTCACGCTGAGGAGCGTGACCATTCTGGATTTCCTCCAGATGGTACCTAAGGGTGGTATTCTGCGGCATTGCAGAGTCCACTTGAGCGGTTAGAGTACTGATTTTGGACACATGAGTGTCGCACTTGCTCCTTTCGGTCTCAAACTTATCTGTCATGGTTTGCAGATAGAGGTCTCGAATACGGAGCGAGAGATTCAGTGAGGAGATTTCTTCCGCTTGCATAGAAATCAAGATTTCCATCTTCATCACCCGAGTTTTCTCGTCATTAATTTGGTCAGCGACTTCAATGAGTTCTGCTGATTTGTCATCCAACTTAGTCATTGTGTTCATCAATTGATTGTATTTGGTCTGCAGAATTTTGAGTAGAACATTGTTACTCTAAGTAACGTTCAACAAAACTGCCTGCATGCTATCAAATTGCGTGCTCCTGTTTGTAGAGAACTCAACAGATGTATCAAGTTTGGAGTGGACTACATCGTATTTAGTTTTGGCTAAATTGAGTTGTTCCTGGAGACAACGATTTTTTGGAAGAGTGTGTGATCATTCATCGTCATAAGTATTTGCAATTACTTTTAATTGTTCAGATTTCAAATGCAGTTCCTCGACTAGCAGAATGTTTTAATTTCCTGCTTTTGTCAGTAGTTGCTCAGTTCTCTCCACCTGTCCCCCCATGTCTGGCACATGCTTACTGTGCTATTGGACCGATGCCACATTTTTATGGCGATACATCAGTGCAAAAGTGGGGAGAACCGTCACAAAGCCTGTGTTTGATGGTTGATTGTTTTCCGCTAATGGCATAATTTTACGGGTGGAGGTTCACTAATTAGCGGAGGAGTGGTGACCACCTTTGATAGCTTGCACATTATTAGATTTTTTTTTTTGAAAAATGTTCCCATTTTTTTTCAAAGTTTGGGTTTGGAATTCATTGGAAACTGCAAAGACATGTTTAATCTATTTATAGATGTTGACGAACTATCAGTACTGTACCAGCAATGTGGAAGTTGGACGTGAATGAATTTGCAAAAGCAAAAGCAAATTGAATTAATTAATCAATGCCATTGATTAATCCTGCCTGGGTAGGCTATCTGGGTATTAAACTTGAATTAACCTGAGAAGTTGCTTCATCCAGGTTAATATGAGAAGTTGCTTCATCCAGGTTAATATGAGAAGTTGCTTCATCCAGGTTAATATGAGAAGTTGCTTCATCTAGGTTAATATGAGAAGTTGCTTCATCCAGGTTAATATGAGAAGTTGCTTCATCTAGGTTAATATGAGAAGTTGCTTCATCCAGGTTAATATGAGAAGTTGCTTCATCTAGGTTAATATGAGAAGTTGCTTCATCCAGGTTAATATGAGAAGTTGCTTCATCCAGGTTAATATGAGAAGTTGCTTCATCTAGGTTAATATGAGAAGTTGCTTCATCTAGGTTAATATGAGAAGTTGCTTCATCTAGGTTAATATGAGAAGTTGCTTCATCTAGGTTAATATGAGAAGTTGCTTCATCCAGGTTAATATGAGAAGTTGCTTCATCTAGGTTAATATGAGAAGTTGCTTCATCTAGGTTAATATGAGAAGTTGCTTCATCTAGGTTAATATGAGAAGTTGCTTCATCCAGGTTAATATGAGAAGTTGCTTCATCCAGGTTAATATGAGAAGTTGCTTCATCTAGGTTAATATGAGAAGTTGCTTCATCTAGGTTAATATGAGAAGTTGCTTCATCTAGGTTAATATGAGAAGTTGCTTCATCCAGGTTAATATGAGAAGTTGCTTCATCTAGGTTAATATGAGAAGTTGCTTCATCCAGGTTAATATGAGAAGTTGCTTCATCTAGGTTAATATGAGAAGTTGCTTCATCTAGGTTAATATGAGAAGTTGCTTCATCCAGGTTAATATGAGAAGTTGCTTCATCTAGGTTAATATGAGAAGTTGCTTCATCCAGGTTAATATGAGAAGTTGCTTCATCCAGGTTAATATGAGAAGTTGCTTCATCTAGGTTAATATGAGAAGTTGCTTCATCCAGGTTAATATGAGAAGTTGCTTCATCTAGGTTAATATGAGAAGTTGCTTCATCTAGGTTAATATGAGAAGTTGCTTCATCTAGGTTAATATGAGAAGTTGCTTCATCTAGGTTAATATGAGAAGTTGCTTCATCTAGGTTAATATGAGAAGTTGCTTCATCCAGGTTAATATGAGAAGTTGCTTCATCCAGGTTAATATGAGAAGTTGCTTCATCTAGGTTAATATGAGAAGTTGCTTCATCTAGGTTAATATGAGAAGTTGCTTCATCCAGGTTAATATGAGAAGTTGCTTCATCTAGGTTAATATGAGAAGTTGCTTCATCTAGGTTAATATGAGAAGTTGCTTCATCTAGGTTAATATGAGAAGTTTAAAAGTGTCTCATTTGATTAGAAGAACATTAAGTTATGTTCAACAATTTAACTTATTAAATTGAATGAGACGATAATCCATACAATCTCCATTGATTGGATATCATAAGTGTAAACAGTAGATCAAATGTTGGGAACATTCAACACTGTGGTACACTTCTCCCTAAGGGCGAAGCCACATGGGATTCCCGCTCGGTGGGGCTTCTGTCAGTACTGGATTACTGAATGGTTTTGCAAAAACCAAATGTTACTATTTGATCAATTTAATGATAAATCAGACCTGTATAGGCAATTTGGGAATTAAACTTGAATTAACCTGAGAAGTTACTTCATCTAGGTTAGTTTGGAAAAAGTTTACAATGTCTTATTTAGAAAACTCAATTTGGATATTATTTAAAATATCTATTTCAGAATGTTAATGGCCAGATTCACACTTATTAGTTCAATTGGATAAGATATAATCTTATCCGTCTGGATATCATACGTTTTTTTATTTGACCTTTATTTAACTAGACAAAGTCAGTTAAGAAAAATTATTATTTTCAATGATGGCCTAGGAACAGTGGGTTAACTGCCTGTTCAGAGTGAGAATGACAGATTTGTACCTTGTCAGCTCGGGGATTTGAACTTGCAACTTTCCAGTTACTAGTCCAATGCTCTAACCACTAGTCTACCCTGCCGACCCTTAATGACTTGAGTTTGACCTGAATAATTCCTCATGAAGGAATATCCTGGGCACACGTCAGCGGTCAATGATTTCACATGCTGAAATCAAAGGGACCTATCCGGAGCGGGACTTCCGTTCCGCAAGGCGGAGGAATTTCAACGTAGCACAAGAAAACAAAATGGCTATTTTCCCTTGTTAGCTTTAGCATGCAAGCGAAACCCTCCTTTGTGCCTGACAATTTAGCACATAGGATTCCCTTGGCAAGGGAAAGGTTTTTATTTATAACGTATTATGTTCAAACCCTTTTCGGTGTTTTTTGACAATGTTTTAACCGGAACACACGGCAAACTTGGTCTACTCGTGAGAGAGACAGAGATATATATCGCTGGTCAAGCTTATATCTCCTGAATTTCAAATCGGCTGGCTCTTTGTCCTCGCTCGAGAAATTAATAATGACCGAGCCTACCCGCGTCTGGAACGCGCCAGGCAGAAATAACCCTGCGTTTGGCCAAACGCTCTATTTCTCAGATTTCTATAATTAGCTTTATCAGCCCTCAAACAGAAATGTATTCACTTACATTACCCACTGACTACGTCAGAGAACAACATGGAGGCGGGGAATATTCAGCACACACACACCCAATAATGCTTGTCTCTATCACTCCAAAAATGTGTACAATAACTTGGTTTATTATGTAATCTGTTTTTCAATTTTATACAGGCTGAATCAAAATGAAAGCATCATTCTATTTTAGATTCCTATCAGGGGGCTCCAATAATGTTGTTTCTTTGGCTATGCCGGATTAAATGATATGACATGCTATTCTATAAAATAATTTCTCCGTAATTAATATGACCTGATTGAGCTAATCATGTAAATGTAATTAACTAGAGAGTCGGGCACCACAAAATAATATTTATAGAGCTGTTATCTTCGAGTTAACTCTTAAAGACCTAGTAATATTTTACATCAATAGCAGTCAATATTAATCGTCATCTTAATTCAGTCTCATCTGAAAGTTGTAAATTCTTGGTTATCTGCACGAACCCTGGCTAACAAGTTGAATCAGCAATACAAAATTGGGTTTAATTATTTATTTACTAAATACCTAACTAATCACACAGAATTACACATACACATAATTAAATCATAAGTTTATTACAAATTAGGGCGAAGCTGTGCTATCGTAAATACAGTATCTTATGCATTCTAAATTACCGCCCATTTGGAAAAGGAAAATGCAATAAATATTTACTCTGAGCTGCGCTTCGGTAGGTTGGTGAAAGTTGGAAGGCCGTCTTGCCCAACTGAGTCCTTTGAAGAATGTCTCTGGTTGTCAATTATATACGTTGTAGTAACGTCGTTGTGTGATCAAATCAAATCAAATTTATTTGTCACATACACATGGTTAGCAGATGTTAATGCGAGTGTAGCGAAATGCTTGTGCTTCTAGTTCCGACAATGCAGTAATAACGAACAAGTGATCTAACTAACAATTCCAAAAAAAACTACTGTCTTATACACAGTGTAAGGGGATAAAGAATATGTACATAAAGATATATGAATGAGTGATGGTACAGAGCAGCATAGGCAAGATACAGTAGATGATATCGAGTACAGTATATACATATGAGATGAGTATGTAAACCAAGTGGCATAGTTAAAGTGGCTAGTGATACATGTATTACATAAGGATGCAGTCGATGATATAGAGTACAGTATCTACGTATGCATATGAGATGAATAATGTAGGGTAAGTAACATTATATAAGGTAGCATTGTTTAAAGTGGCTAGTGATATATTTACATCATTTCCCATCAATTCCCATTATTAAAGTGGCTGGAGTTGAGTCAGTGTCATTGACAGTGTGTTGGCAGCAGCCACTCAATGTTAGTGGTGGCTGTTTAACAGTCTGATGGCCTTGAGATAGAAGCTGTTTTTCAGTCTCTCGGTCCCAGCTTTGATGCACCTGTACTGACCTCGCCTTCTGGATGACAGCGGGGTGAACAGGCAGTGGCTCGGGTGGTTGATGTCCTTGATGATCTTTATGGCCTTCCTGTAGCATCGGGTGGTGTAGGTGTCCTGGAGGGCAGGTAGTTTGCCCCCGGTGATGCATTGTGCAGACCTCACTACCCTCTGGAGAGCCTTACGGTTGAGGGCGGTGCAGTTGCCATACCAGGCGGTGATACAGCCCGCCAGGATGCTCTCGATTGTGCATCTGTAGAAGTTTGTGAGTGCTTTTGGTGACAAGCCGAATTTCTTCAGCCTCCTGAGATTGAAGAGGCGCTGCTGCGCCTTCCTCACGATGCTGTCTGTGTGAGTGGACCAATTCAGTTTGTCTGTGATGTGTATGCCGAGGAACTTAAAACTTGCTACCCTCTCCACTACTGTTCCATCGATGTGGATGGGGGGGTGTTCCCTCTGCTGTTTCCTGAAGTCCACAATCATCTCCTTAGTTTTGTTGACGTTGAGTGTGAGGTTATTTTCCTGACACCACACTCCGAGGGCCCTCACCTCCTCCCTGTAGGCCGTCTCGTCGTTGTTGGTAAACAAGCCTACCACTGTTGTGTCGTCCGCAAACTTGATGATTGAGTTGGAGGCGTGCGTGGCCACGCAGTCGTGGGTGAACAGGGAGTACAGGAGAGGGCTCAGAACGCACCCTTGTTGGGCCCCAGTGTTGAGGATCAGCGGGGAGGAGATGTTGTTGCCTACCCTCACCACCTGGGGGCGGCCCGTCAGGAAGTCCAGTACCCAGTTGCACAGGGCGGGGTCGAGACCCAGGGTCTTTCGAGCTTGATGACGAGCTTGGAGGGTACTATGGTGTTGAATGCCGAGCTGTAGTCGATGAACAGCATTCTCACATAGGTATTCCTCTTGTCCAGATGGGTTAGGGCAGTGTGCAGTGTGGTTGAGATTGCATCGTCTGTGGACCTATTTGGGCGGTAAGCAAATTGGAGTGGGTCAAGGGTGTCAGGTAGGGTGGAGGTGATATGGTCCTTGACTAGTCTCTCAAAGCACTTCATGATGACGGATGTGAGTGCTACGGGGCGGTAGTCGTTTAGCTCAGTTACCTTAGCTTTCTTGGGAACAGGAACAATGGTGGCCCTCTTGAAGCATGTGGGAACAGCAGACTGGTATAGGGATTGGTTGAATATGTCCGTAAACACACCGGCCAGCTGGTCTGCGCATGCTCTGAGGGCGCGGCTGGGGATGCCGTCTGGGCCTGCAGCCTTGCGAGGGTTAACATGTTTAAATGTCTTACTCACTTCGGCTGCAGTGAAGGAGAGACCGCATGTTTTCGTTGCAGGCCGTGTCAGTGGCACTGTATTGTCCTCAAAGCGGGCAAAAAAGTTGTTTAGTCTGCCTGGGAGCAAGATATCCTGGTCCGTGACTGGGCTGGGTTTCTTCCTGTAGTCCGTGATTGACTGTAGACCCTGCCACATGCCTCTTGTGTCTGAGCCGTTGAATTGAGATTCTACTTTGTCTCTGTACTGTCGCTTAGCTTGTTTGATAGCCTTGCGGAGGGAATAGCTGCGCTGTTTGTATTCAGTCATGTTACCAGACACCTTGCCCTGATTAAAAGCAGTGGTTCGCGCCTGATAGACTGGATACTCTGTCTGTTCCTTCCTAACCCTCGTTTGCATCTGCTGTTGCTAACTCATCGGCTAGGAGGTATCACTTCTGTAGTGAATAAGAGTTCAAAGTTCATACCATTCGCAGCCAAAGCTCACACTGATGTTGGCTTCGTTCTGTAGTTATTATCTGAACCATTCTGACATCGGACCGTCGTCCTCACGTCCTCGGAACAGTAGGTTATATTGTCATCAAGGGCTTATATAGGAAGGGAGAGGAGGGCGTGTTTGAAAAGTTTTATAGCCCATGTCCCTTCACATGGGCGGGCCACTGATTGAGCAGAGCCCTATCTTATGAAAACCCAAATCTCACATTTTAGAAGCTAAAATCACATTTAATTTCATCCCATCACAAATAATTTAATATTCAAACATTTAAATTGAACAACAATTCCATGTGAGTCCGATAACTCTGATGTGTAGACTTTCCACTGTAGAGTTTGTCATCTTATCATTGATGAGAATGTCTCAGATGACAACCGAACTGACATCATATTCATTAAGTACCACTGCATATGTTCAATTGGTCAGATTACCAGAATATAGTTAATTTCCCCCCACCTTCTGATGTTCCCAGAATCTCTATGTTAACCAAGGGTTTTGCAAATGTAACATCAGTAGGGTAGAGAGAGGTAAAAGGGGGAAAGAGGTATTTATGACTGTCATAAACCTACCCCCAGGCCAACGTCATGACAGAATCTTCCACATAGGTCATCTATTTTATTCTCCTAAGATTGCACGTTTGCTAGCAGAATGGAAGGAAGTGGAGGTTTATTCGATCGCCTACGAATTCTCTGAAGTGATAAGAGAATTATGTTCTCCAGGTACATAACCCAATTAAATTAACTACTCAGCCTGCAAACCATAATTTGTAAGATCCTGGTCGAATGAAACAGACGGAGGCCCAGCTAAAATAGTCAAAAAGGTTTATTCGCGGGAACGTTCTGGTGTGCACAGTACAAAGCAATTTGTTTTATACTGACTTCTCACGCCCACTCATTCACACAACCATACGCACACACATACACACAACCATATGGCACACACTGTCCTGCTACGCACACACTGTCTGTCTCACTACCCAGCCGACAGAGATTAGTGACCTTGTCCTTGAGACGTACTGCCCGTTTTCTCCCAAATCTCTAGTCAGGTCGGCACCAAGCTCAGACAGTCTGTGTTTAAAATACCATAAAGACATATTTATTGTTTTACCCTAAATCTGACTAGGACTACACATTTATTGATTATGATTTTATACATTCTAATCAATTCCATACAATTATATGTTTCAGGTCGGAATATTCTAATCATTCAATTAACAGATAATTCTCAACTAAAAAGAAGGCAGCCCACCCTCTGGCCCCTATTTCTCCACCTCCTCTTCACGCAAATCACAGGGATCTGTGCCTGTTCCCGAGAAAGCAGTATATCATTCGCGTCGGGCTCATCAGCCTCGTTAAAGGAAAAAAAGATTATTCCTGTCCGTGGTGAGTAATCGCAGACCTGATACCCAGAAGTTGTTTTCGGTCATAAGAGATGGTAGCGGCAAATAAACTAACAAAAATCAACAATCGGTTGGGGACACGTAAAACGTCAGCCATCTTCTCCAGCGCCATTGTTATACATTGTTCAGAGTCTCAACGCTTGTTCTGAACGTTAAAACGCATTGCGTTGGTTTTTGGAAACATTAAGGTTACATTACTACACACCTTTATAGGGTTAGGGTTCCTACACGGCCATATTTCCATGTTACAGCACTTGTTTACGGCGAACAGATGGAAGACAGAGGCGTTCCTGTGCTAATTAGCTATCTGTGTTTTCGAACACCTGTGTGTAAGCGGAAGACGGATTCCACAAATGTGTTGTCACTGAAAAATACTGTTGGCTGCCACTGTGTTAAAACCGGTTAAAAGAGTGTGTATGTGAGTGTGTATTTTGCATTTGTGAAAATATTTATAAAAGTAGCGTGCTTTTCAAGAACCGTACCGCAATTGAGAATCGATTGACATTTAGATGGAGTATTTGGCTGTTTTGGCTTCCAGAGCCCATTCGCCTCTAAACAGAACATGAAAAGGTCCTTGGACTATGATGTAACGTTAGGCTCCTTGTGCTATGTGCTGCTTAGTGTAGCCTGTAGGTCTGTCAATAGCAGGCCTAATAATAACATTTACATTTTACATTTGAATAAATTAGCAGACATTCTTATCCAGACTAAGAGCAAAAAGTACATTTTCAAATTAATTTAATGTAATCCTACACATTTTGCCATGGGGCAGAGACAGTGGTGTAAAGTAGTTAAGTAATTATACTTTAAAGTGGTTCTTTGGGGTATCTATACTTTACTATTTATATTTTTTACTTCTTTTACTTCACTGTTACGGTTTTCTTCCGTCGAAGGAGAGGAGGACCAAAATGCAGCGTGGTTATTTCAATTCATGTTTAATAAAAAGATAAACACGAACAATACGAACAATACAAACAATAAACGTAAAAACCTAACCAGCCTTATCTGGTGCAAAATAACACAGAGACAGGAACAATCACCCACGAAACACTCAAAGAATATGGCTGCCTAAATATGGTTCCCAATCAGAGACAACGATAAACACCTGCCTCTGATTGAGAACCACTTCAGGCAACCATAGACTTTTCTAGACAACCCCACTATACCACAATCCCAAAACCTACAAAAACCACAAGACAAAACACACCACATAATTAACCCATGTCACACCCTGGCCTGACCAAAATAATAAAGAAAACACAAAATACTAAGACCAGGGCATGACATTCACTAGATTCCTAAAGAAAATAATGTACTTTTTACTCCATACATTTTACCGGACACCCAAAAGTAGTTGTTCTGAATCTTAGCAGGACAGGAAAATGGTCAAATTCACTCAGTTATCAAGGCAACACATGATCATCCCTTCTGCCTCTGATCTGGCGGACTCACTAAACACAAATGCACCTTTTGTAAAGGATGTCTGAGTATTGGAGTGTGCCCCTGGCTATCCATACATTTTTAAAACAATAATATGGTGCAGCCTGCTTAGTTTAACCCTTGTGTGGTTTTCGGGTATGTGGGACCCATTTTCAATGTTTACTTAAAGAGAAATGATACAATGAATAATTTTTCAACCTGAGACCCATTGGCATTTTCTGTGAAGAACATGTAAAAGAATACATTTTTGTACTGTGCACTCCCCTACACATTTATATTACGTATGTGGTGTCCGGGTCCACTGGACCCAAGGGTAAAAAAAGTGTTGAAAAGTGTGTGTGTGTGAAAACAAGTAAAAATTAAACAAAAAGGTTTGCTGTGTGCCTTCACTCTGTCTTCCTCCTCCCTGGGCCTGCTGTTTCAACATATCACCAAGAACTTGTCTGTGTGAAGCTACACAATGCAGTATCGATACATTATTTAGAGTATTTTCTCACACTCTACCCCAGCCAGGTGCACATTGGGGGAGGGACAGCCTGCCCTGACCTCGAGCCTGCCTGCCAAACCATTCAGCATTCCCTGACACTGAGCCTGCCTGCCAAACCATTCAGCCTGCCCTGACCTCGAGCCTGCCTGCCAAACCATTCACCCTGCCCTGACCTCGAGCCTGCCTGCCAAACCATTCACCCTGCCCTGACCTCGAGCCTGCCTGCCAAACCATTCAGCCTGCCCTGACACTGAGCCTGCCTGCCAAACCATTCAGCCTGCCCTGACACTGAGCCTGCCTGCCAAACCATTCAGCCTGCCCTGACCTCGATCCTGCCTGCCAAACCATTCAGCCTGCCCTGACCTCGAGCCTGCCTGCCAAACCATTCAGCCTGCCCTGACCTCGAGCCTGCCTGCCAAACCATTCAGCCTGCCCTGACCTCGAGCCTGCCTGCCAAACCATTCAGCCTGCCCTGACCTCGAGCCTGCCTGCCAAACCATTCAGCCTGCCCTGACCTCGAGCCTGCCTGCCAAACCATTCAGCCTGCCCTGACCTCGAGCCTGCCTGCCGCTCTGTACCTTTTTGACTCTGTCCTCGACCTGCCTCTTGTTTGCCCCTTGTATTTTAATAAATATCAGAGACTCAAATCATCTGCCTCCTGTGTTTGCATCTGGGTCTCATCCTGTGTCATTATACATTTTGGCCGGGCAACCAGCTCTAGGAAGAGTCTTGGTGGTTCCAAACTTCTTCCATTTAAGAATGATGGAGGCCAATTGTATTCTTGGGGACCTTCAACGCTGCAGACATTTTTTGGTACCCTTCCCCAGATCTGTGCCTCGACACAATCCTGTCTCGGAGCTCTATGGGCAATTCCTGTGACCTCATGGCTTGGTTTTTGCTCTGACATGCACTGTCAACTGTGGGACCTTGTATAGACAGGTGTGTGCCTTTCCAAATCATGTCCAATCAATTGAATTTACCAATCAGTTGTAGAAACATTTCAAGGATGATCAATGGAAACAGGATGCACCTGAGCTCAATTTCGAGTCTCATAGCAAAGGGTCTGAATACTTATGTATTATGTTTTTATTTTTAATAAATGTGCAAACATTTCTACAAACCTGTTTTAGCTTTATCATTATGGGGCATTGTGTGTATTGTGGCTCGGGTGGACCAAAACCACCCGAGCCACTGCCTGTTCACCCCGCTATCATCCAGAAGGTGAGGTCAGTACAGGTGCATCAAAGCTGGGACTGAGAGACTGAAAAACAGCTTCTATCTCAAGTCCATCAGACTGTTAAACAGCCATCACTAACACAGAGAGGCTGCTGCCTACATAGAGACTGGAAATCATTTGCGACAAATGGATCACTAGCCACTTTATTAATGCAACTTTAATAATGATGTTTACATATCTTGAATTACTCATCCCATATGTATATACTGTATTTTATACCATCTATTGCAACTTGCCTATGCCGCTCAGTCATTGCTCATCCATACATTTATATGTACATATTCTTATTCCATCCCTTTACTTAGATTTGTGTGTATTAGGTAGTTGTTGTGGAATTGTTAGATTACTTGTTGATATTGCTGTACTGTCAGAACTAGAAGCACAAGGATTTCGCTACACTCGCAATAACATCTGCTAACCATGTGTATGGGACCAATAAAATTGGATTTGATTTAGAATGGTGAGGAAAATGTCATTTAATCCATTTTAGAATAAAGCTGTTACGTAACAAAATGTGGAAAAAGTCAAAAGGCTCTGAATACTTGCTGAATGCACTGAATACTGTACATTTCACAACCTCTCCTTGTTCGGGCGGAGTTCGGAGGTCGAAGTCACTGACCTTCTAGCCATCGCAGATCCACTTTTAATTTTCCATTGATTTTGTCTTGTCATCCATCACACCTGGTTCCAATGTCATCAATTACGTGTTGTGTATTTAACCCTCTGTTCCCCCCCCATGTCCTTGTCGGTAGTTGTTTTCTTGTAGTGCTTATGCAACGGTATGCTGGTATTTACCGGGTTTTGTTTGACCCATTTATTGTATTGTTCTGTTGACGGTGGTTTATGGATATTAAACGACACCGTTGTAAATCAGTTTCCGCTCTCCTGTGCCTGACTTCTCTGCCGCCAGTACGCACCTCACTACAGTACATTGCCTACAGAAAGTATTCATACCTCATTCCTCATTTTGTTGTGTTACAGCCCCGAATTCAACATTTATTAAATAGATTATACATCTACACACAATACCCCATAATGACAAAGTGAAAACATGTCAGCAAATACAGAAATATCTCATTTACATAACCATCACACGCCTGAGTCAATACATGTTAGAATCTGTCTTTTGCTGTCTTTTGGGGTACGTCTCTAAGAGATTTGCACACCTGGTTTGTACAATATCTGCAAAATATTTTTTTTTAAATATTCTTCAAGCTCTGTCAAGTTGGTTGTTGATCATTGCTAGACAGCCATTTTCAGGTCTTGCCATAGATTTTCAAGCTGATTTAAGCCAAAACTGTAACTAGGCCACTCAGGAACATTCAATGTCATCTTTGTAAGCAACTCTAGTGTATATTTGGCCTTGTGTTTTAGACTATTGTCCTGCTAAAAGGTGAATTTTTTGACGTTTTACTTTAGTGCCTTGTTGCAAACAGGTGTGAATACTTTCTGAAGGCACTGTGACGTTGATGCAATATTCTCCTAACCCTCAGAAAACTGGACACATGAATGTTCTTGCTACATCCCATGAAACGTGTATCGAACATTAATATTGGATATTCTGAGAACATAGATAAGTTCTGGATAAGTTCTGTTTGACATTACGGGAATGATTTCCTAAGTTTAATATCAAAACATGCTAAATGCCAGTCATCAGACTGATATGATACAGTAAGTACCAGTGTATCACACAGTTTCTGACATAGCTGTCTATCAGAGTATTGCTGAGAGGGCGGGTAGCTGAATCACACAGCAGGCTAGCTAAGGATAAGAGAGAGTGATTATTACAGTGTATTCAACATGATGGATAACATTAAAAAAACGTTCTCTCTCTCTAGAATTGTTAGTTGGGAAGAGTCCAATTTCGAACAACATATTGAGAAAGAAAGTACATTATTTCATGAATTATTGCAAAGTTCAGGTTTTCAAGGTCAGCAGTATGTTTGGAGGTGGCAAGGCCGATTGTATAATGTGGTACTAAATAGCGTATTGGAATATAATGTTAAATAATGCCTCTCTTTATAGTGGAAGGTCATGAAAGGTCATATGGAGTCTAGGGTGTCCCATCAACCTCTATGTGGAGAATAAACACTTGCAAGATCAAGATAAGTATCATCTGTTGTTATGGCTCATTTAGGCTGCGTTGGGAGTTAGACTTTCCATGTTAAATGGAGCCTGCAGGAAGTGGATAAAAACAACAACGAATAAACAAAGGCAAGGTAATTTACTGGTGTGCCTCATCTCATCAGGAGCTCCATTTACAGCGGAACGAGTGAGAAATGTGCATGCTAATCCACAGTTTATTGAACGGGGGAGAAACCTCTTTCTCTCTCACTCGTTTATTCTCTTTTTTTCTAGTCTCTCTCTCTCCCCCAGCTGACGAGAAGATAAAAATGCAACAGAAAAATATAGCTATTTCTTTTTTTAAACATTTTCGTGCAACCAACTGCTGTGTGCATATTAAAAGAAAGGGATATATTCCTCAGCAATCAATTTCAATTATCCCTTGTTTCCCGGGCTGAGCGTTAAATTCATCCCACGCTGACTCGACAGCTGCTCTCCATGTATCAAACACACAGGCAGCTTGACAGACATCAGTCATCGGATCCTGAATTAAATCACGTCATCATTAGAATTAACAACCTGGGAGATGAGAATAGACTAGAGTGCGCTCTCTCTCTCTCTACTCCCTCCCTCTCTCCCCCACCCTATCTCCCCCACCCTCTCTCCGCTCTATTTCTCCTCCTCTCTCTCGCCTCTCTATTTTTCTACTGGCCTCTCTCTCTCTCTCTCTCTCTCTCTCTCTCTCTCTCTCTCTCTCTCTCTCTCTCTCTCTCTCTCTCTCTCTCTCTCTCTCTCTCTCTCTCTCTCTCTCTCTCTCTCTCTCTCTCTCTCTCTCTCTCTCTCTCTCTCCTCTCTCTCTCTCTCTCTCTCTCTCTCTCTCTCTCTCTCTCTCTCCTCTCTCTCTCTCTCTCTCTCTCTCTCTCTCTCTCTCTCTCTCTCTCTCTCTCTCTCTCTACTCCCTCCCTCTCTCTCTCTACTCCCTCCCCTCTCTCTCTCTCTCTCTCTCTCTCTCTCTCTCTCTCTACTCCCCTCCCTCTCTCTCTCTCTACTCCCTCCCTATCTCCCCCACCCTATCTCCCCCACCCTCTCTCTTGGTCTCTCTCTCTCTCCGCTCTATTTCTCCTCCTCTCTCTCGCCTCTCTATTTTCTACTGCCTCTCTCTCTCTCACACACACTCCTTCACTCTCTCCTTCTCATCTATCGCTCTCAGGATGCCAGCTCAGCAGCTCAACATAGATGGGTTGAACCGATGGAGAGAAGGAGGGAGAGAGGGAGGAACATGCAATAATAACATTAGGCATGCTTGGAGAGTAATGAGCCATTTCCTCCCAGGTTAAACACTGCCTCTCCTAGAGCACAACCATGTTGTGGGTTGCCTGAATGTGTTGTGGGGAGGACAGAACAGCCTGTTTCTTTGAAGCCTTCCTTGAGAGTGACCTATATCGCCCCAGTCATTTGATGTCCCACTGAGACAGACGTCCGCCCCTCCACCCCGCCTCACACACACACACACACACACACACACACACACACACACACACACACACACACACACACACACACACACACACACACAGGTAACACACAAGTATCAAATCAAATCAAATTTTATTTGTCACATACACATGGTTAGCAGATGTTAATGCGAGTGTAGCGAAATGCTTGTGCTTCTAGTTCCGACAATGCAGTAATAACGAACAAGTAATCTAACTAACAATTCCAAAAAAACTACTGTCTTATACACAGTGTAAGGGGATAAGGAATATGTGCATAAGGATATATGAATGAGTGATGGTACAAAGCAGCATAGGCAAGATACAGTAGATGATATCGAGTACAGTATAACATGAGATGAGTATGTAAACAAAGTGGCATAGTTAAAGTGGCTAGTGATACATGTATTACATAATTTCCCATCAATTCCCATTATTAAAGTGGCTAGAGTTGAGTCAGTGTCATTGACAGTGTGTTGGCAGCAGCCACTCAATGTTAGTGGTGGCTGTTTAACAGTCTGATGGCCTTGAGATAGAAGCTGTTTTTCAGTCTCTCGGTCCCAGCTTTGATGCACCTGTACTGACCTCGCCTTCTGGATGACAGCGGGGTGAACAGGCAGTGGCTCGGGTGGTTGATGTCCTTGATGATCTTTATGGCCTTCCTGTAGCATCGGGTGGTGTAGGTGTCCTGGAGGGCAGGTAGTTTGCCCCCGGTGATGCGTTGTGCAGACCTCACTACCCTCTGGATAGCCTTACGGTTGAGGGCGGTGCAGTTGCCATACCAGGCGGTGATACACCCCGCCAGGATGCTCTCGATTGTGCATCTGTAGAAGTTTGTGAGTGCTTTTGGTGACAAGCCGAATTTCTTCAGCCTCCTGAGGTTGAAGAGGCGCTGCTGCGCCTTCTTCACGATGCTGTCTGTGTGAGTGGACCAATTCAGTTTGTCTGTGATGTGTATGCCAAGGAACTTAAAACTTGCTCCCCTTTCCACTACTGTTCCATCGATGTGGATAGGGGGGTGTTCCCTCTGCTGTTTCCTGAAGTCCACAATCACCTCCTTAGTTTTGTTGACGTTGAGTGTGAGGTTATTTTCCTGACACCACACTCCGAGGGCCCTCACCTCCTCCCTGTAGGCCGTCTCGTCGTTGTTGGTAATCAAGCCTACCACTGTTGTGTCGTCCGCAAACTTGATGATTGAGTTGGAGGCGTGCGTGGCCACGCAGTCGTGGGTAAACAGGGAGTACAGGAGAGGGCTCAGAACGCACCCTTGTGGGGCCCCAGTGTTGAGGATCAGAGGGGTGGAGATGTTGTTGCCTACCCTCACCACCTGGGGGCGGCCCGTCAGGAAGTCCAGTACCCAGTTGCACAGGGCAGGGTCGAGACCCAGGGTCTCGAGCTTGATGACGAGCTTGGAGGGTACTATGGTGTTGAATGCCGAGCTGTAGTCGATGAACAGCATTCTCACATAGGTATTCCTCTTGTCCAGATGGGTTAGGGCAGTGTGCAGTGTGGTTGAGATTGCATCATCTGTGGACCTATTTGGGCGGTAAGCAAATTGGAGTGGGTCTAGGGTGTTAGGTAGGGTGGAGGTGATATGGTCCTTGACTAGTCTCTCAAAGCACTTCATGATGACGGATGTGAGTGCTACGGGCGGTAGTCGTTTAGCTCAGTTACCTTAGCTTTCTTGGGAACAGGAACAATGGTGGCCCTCTTGAAGCATGTGGGAACAGCAGACTGGTATAGGGATTGATTGAATATGTCCGTAAACACACCGGCCAGCTGCTCTGAGGGCGCGGCTGGGGATGCCGTCTGGGCCTGCAGCCTTGCGAGGGTTAACACGTTTAAATGTCTTACTCACCTCGGCTGCAGTGAAGGAGAGACCGCATGTTTTCGTTGCAGGCCGTGTCAGTGGCACAGTATTGTCCTCAAAGCGGGCAAAAAA
The DNA here is from genome assembly GCF_002021735.2 of Oncorhynchus kisutch. Lineage (NCBI taxonomy): Eukaryota > Metazoa > Chordata > Actinopteri > Salmoniformes > Salmonidae > Oncorhynchus > Oncorhynchus kisutch. The sequence goes on from NC_034201.2 coordinate 21,483,335, forward strand.
GTTATTTAGTCTGCCTGGGAGCAAGACATCCTGGTCCGTGACTGGGCTGGATTTCTTCCTGTAGTCCGTGATTGACTGTAGACCCTGCCACATGCCTCTTGTGTCTGAGCCGTTGAATTGAGATTCTACTTTGTCTCTGTACTGGCGCTTAGCTTGTTTGATAGCCTTGCGGAGGGAATAGCTGCACTGTTTGTATTCGGTCATGTTACCAGACACCTTGCCCTGATTAAAAGCAGTGGTTCGCGCTTTCAGTTTCACACGAATGCTGCCATCAATCCACGGTTTCTGGTTAGGGAATGTTTTAATCGTTGCTATGGGAACGACATCTTCAACGCACGTTCTAATGAACTCGCACACCGAATCAGCGTATTCGTCAATGTTGTTATCTGACGCAATACGAAACATCTCCCAATCCACGTGATGGAAGCAGTCTTGGAGTGTGGAGTCAGCTTGGTCGGACCAGCGTTGGACAGACCTCAGCGTGGGAGCCTCTTGTTTTAGTTTCTGTCTGTAGGCAGGGATCAACAAAATGGAGTCGTGGTCAGCTTTTCCGAAAGGGGGGCGGGGCAGGGCCTTATATGCGTCGCGGAAGTTAGAGTAACAATGATCCAAGGTCTTTCCACCCCTGGTTGTGCAATCGATATGCTGATAAAATTTAGGGAGTCTTGTTTTCAGATTAGCCTTGTTAAAATCCCCAGCTACAATGAATGCAGCCTCCGGATAAATTGTTTCCAGTTTGCAGAGAGTTAAATAAAGTTCGTTCAGAGCCATCGATGTGTCTGCTTGGGGGGGGGATATATACGGCTGTGATTATAATCGAAGAGAATTCTCTTGGCAGATAATGCGGTCTACATTTGATTGTGAGGAATTCTAAATCAGGTGAACAGAAGGATTTGAGTTCCTGTATGTTTCTTTCATCACACCATGTCACGTTGGCCATAAGGCGTAGAAATGCAGACAAGGTGAATTAGCTATTTTAAATCAGTGCCATTGATGTGCAGCTTGCTCATACGGGGTAAATACAAAACCTATTTTGTACAGTTTGCCATTGAACCCAGAATCCCCCCAAATTCTTACGCATGCGCTGTGTTGCCACCGTCTCTCATTGCGACAAGAGTGAGAGGTTGAAAGGAATTCCTATGCCTCCCCCCTTCACTGCCAGCATGGCACTGTCTGCCCCAACTCCTCTAACTGCATGCAATGGCCACCCACCATCAAGCAGTAGCCGGCATTTGATGTGGTACTCCTTTGCCATTGATGTCTGAGTGGCAATTGGCCATACTGTTATTGCATTCTGTGGTGGTGGTGGTGGTGGAATTCTTTGTTACTTGAACAAGAGAAACACCAATGGGAGATGGAGGACCTACGAGGCTCTACAACCTCCCCTTTCATTCAGTCCCCACCAGTACCACTCCCTATGCAGAGTCCAGTACCATGCAGAACCCAGTACCACTCCCCATGCAGAGCCCAGTACCACTCCCCATGCAGAGTTCAGTCCATCATTATTTGGTGGTATTAAAGCCAAATCAATGGCACCTGGGGGAGAGACAGTACAGTGCCTTGAAAACATATTCATCCCCCTTGGCATTTTCCTATTTCGTTGCATTACAACCTGTAATATAAATTGATTTTTATTTGGATTTCATGTAACAGACATAATGTCACGCCCTGGTCTTAGTATTTTGTGTTTTCTTTATTATTTTGGTCAGGCCAGGGTGTGACATGGGTTTATTGTGGTGTGTTTTGTCTTGGGGTTTTGTTAGGTATTGGGTTTGTGGCTTAGTGGGGGTATCTAGCATAGTCTATGGCTGTCTGGAGTGGTTCTCAATCAGAGGCAGGTGTTTATCGTTGTCTCTGATTGGGAACCATATTTAGGCAGCCATATTCTTTGAGTGTTTCGTGGGTGATTGTTCCTGTCTCTGTGTTTGTTTGCACCAGATAGGCTGTTTAGGTTTTCGTGGTACGTTTTTGTATTGTTCGTGTTTATTCGTTAATTAAACATGTATCAAAATTACCACGCTGCATTTTGGTCCGATCCTTGCTACACCTCCTCGTCAGAGGAGATAGAAGAAAACCGTAACACATACACAGATTAGTCCAAATTGGTGAAGTGAAATGAAAAAAAAAATGTTTTTTAAATAAAAATATAAAAAACGAGTTTGTTACTTGTTTCAAAAAAATGAGTAAACGGAAAAGAGGTGTGTGCATTAATATTCACAAGCTTTACTATGAAGCCCCTAAATAAGATCTGGTGCAACCAATTACCTTCAAAAGTCACATAATTAGTTAAATAAAGTCCACCTGTGTGCAATCTAAGTGTCACTCAGTATATCTACAGCTGTTCTGAAAGACCCCAGAGTCTGCAACACTACTAGGCAAGGGGCACCACCAAGCAAGAGGCACCATGAAGACCAAGGATCTCTCCAAACAGGTCAGGGAGAATGTTGTGGAGAAGTACAGATCAGGGTTGGGTTATAAAAAAATTGCAGAAACTTTGAACATGCCACGGAGCACCATTAAATCCATTATAAAAAAATTGAAAGAATATGGCACCACAACTAACCTACCAAGAGAGGGCCGCCCACCAAAACTCACGGACCAGGCAAGGAGGGCATTAAATCAGAGAGGCAACAAAGAGACCAACAATAACCCTGAAGGAGCTGCAAAGCTCCACAGCGGAGCTTGGTGTATCTGTCTATAGGATCACTTTAAGCCGTACACTCCACAGAGCTGGGCTTTACTGAAGAGTGGCCAGAAAAAAAGTCATTGCTTAAAGAAAAAAATAAGCAAACATGTTTGGTGTTCGCCAAAAGGCACGTGGGAGACTCCCCAAACATATGGAAGAAGGTACTCTGGTCAGATGAGACTAAAAGGAAAACACAATGTCTGGTGCAAACCCAACACCTCCCATCACCCCGAGAACATCATCCCCAGTGAAGCTTGGTGGTGGCAGCATCATTCTGTGAGGATGTTTTTCATCAGCAGGGACTGGGAAACTGGTCAGAATTGAAGGGATGATGGATGGCTAAATACAGGGAAATTCTTGAGGGAAACCTGTTTCAGCCTTCCAGAGATTTGAGACTGGGAAGAGGTTTACATTCCAGCAGGACAAAGCATACTGCTAAAGCAACAACTGAGTGGTTTAAAGGGAAACATTTAAATGTCTTGAAATGGCCTAGTCAAAGCCCAGATCTCAATCCAATTGAGAATCTTTGGTATGACTAAAAGATTGCTATACACCAGTGGAACCCATCCAACTTGAAGGAGCTGGAGCAGTTTTGCCTTGAAAAATGGGCAAAAATCCCAGTGGCTAGATGTGCCAAGCTTATAGAGACATACCCCAAGAGATTTGCAGCTGTAATTGCTACAAAATATGTCTCTACAATGTGTTGACATTGGGGGTGGGGGGGTTAATAGTTATGCACGCACAAGTTTTCTGTTTTTGTCTTATTTCTTGTTTGTTTCACAATCAAAAATATTTTGCATCTTCAAATTGGTAGGCATGTTGTGTAAATCAAATGATACAACCCCCCTCCAAAATCTCTTTTAATTCCAGGCTGTACAGCAACAAAATAGGAAAAATGCCAAGGGGGAGTGAATACTTTCGCAAGCCACTGTACACCATGGCATGGACTTTGTGTAGCTATGTGTAGACTTATCCACTGTCCATTAGTCAACATCAATTAAAGGGCCACAATCAGATAACAGCATTACCTCTTCCAAGACACAGCTCAATGCTGGCCCTGCTGACACTGGACAACCTCACCTCAACCATGCTGTTCCCTTACCACTCTCCATTCTCTACATACCTCTGTCTCCGTCTGTCTCTGTCTGTCTTTCTCTCTCTCTCTCCCTCCATCTCTCTTTCTCTCTCGGTCTCTTTCTCTCCACAAGACCCATTTTGTGTTACAGAGCTTTCATGAGATTTGCCTGTCACAGATGACAAGCTTCAAATGAAAACATATGCTGAAAGTGATCATTTGTCAGAATCTGCCCAATCTCTTTGATAGGGAGGAGTGCCTTGACTATAGTTTAAAGTGGTGTTAATGATAGGTGTTTCACCTTACACTTTACCCACCAACCATCCCGTAATCCTCTCCTCTACAGTAAAGCCAGGGTAGGATTGCACCTGCAGATTGGAGACAGCTAGCCAGTTCTCTCCCAGACCGGTAGTTTCTATTAGATTTGTACTTTCAGGCTCCTTTTAATCAAAGGAGCAGGTGGATTTCATCTGGCACTGAACTGACACACCATAGATTACAGCCTCTCTCTCTCTCCAGTGACCACGGCTACCCAAATATACTGACACAGCCAAATGTCAATAAAGGCCTGCTGTATTTTATGAAAAGCTAGAGACCCAGACCGTACACTCCTTATAGCCCATTAGAGAGTAACCACATTGTAAAGAACCTATAACAACACATTCAATCTGTGTATGGGGGTGTAATGTATTGCTATATGTTGTGTGAAATTTGGGAAATGGAGAGAGAAAATGACGTTAGCGCACCTTAAATAAAACGCCATAAAAAATCGAATGAAATATCCCCTGCCTTATAATCCCTCAGAATAAAAACAAGATATTTCCCTTAAGACCTGTTTTTCTGCGCTCACGTCTCATATAAAACAGCAGCACTTTATCAATAATAGAGTTGGAGGGCGAGAGAGAGGAGTGGGGCTGAAATGGATTAGTGTGGACAGGCCATGCTGGTGATAGATAAGTCACCACAGAAGTGTTTAAAAGCCCAGTGAAAGGGCTCTGCTGTTATCTGGAGGAGAGAAGAGGGGATAACCTTTTGAATCTGATGGGCTCTGGCAGGATATCAGTGGCCATTGAGCCTCGAAAGCGAGCCTCCCATAATGGAATACAATAGAAAACAAAAGCCACTATATAAAATGGGAATTGGACCAATTTTGGGCATCACCTTTTCGATTCTGCCACGGCTATCAGTTGGAGGTGAAACCTCGGAGGGATGTGGCATGTTGGGGTATGGATGTATACATGCAAAGCAATGAACCCTTGGGAAACTAAATCTACAACCGTCGCTGTGGCCGTTTAGGAGATAATGGAAAGGGACTGCACTAGACTAAAGCCCCTGACTATAGCCTGCTACAGGGGCACTGCAAATGCTCCTTGTTTTCTGCATTTCACACGCACAAGTTACTAGCTCCACAAACTATTTTGTGTGCATCCTAATGTTTTGATATGTCAATATCCTCATTATACTTATCACAAAACATTGTGTGCTATCCTTATATAGCCTGTGTGAGTCATTTAGCTAGCTGTAATCTGTCAGATGTCATCAGACTGATATGATACAGTAAGTACCAGTGTGTCACACAATCTCTGACATTTCTGTCAATCAGAGTATAGCTGAATCACACAGCAGGCTAGGTAAGGATAACAGAGAGTGATTATTACAATGTTTTCAGCTTGAGGGTTTTACATGATATTGTCACGTCCAGACCATAGGAAGCCTTCATTTTCTATGGTAGAGTAGGTCAGGATGTGACTAGGGATTTAGTCTAGTTTATATTTTCTATGTGGGGTTCTAGTTCGTTTTTTCTATGTTGGTGTTTTGGTATGATTCCCAATTAGAGGCAGCTGGCTATCGTTGTCTCTAATTGAGGATCATACTTAAGTAGCATTTCTCCACCTGTGTGTTATGGGATATTGTTTTGAGTAAGTGTATGTAACACCTCTGTTGTCACGGTTTGTTGTTTCGTTTGTTTGTTTATTGTTTGTTTTGCTAAGTTTCACTATTTAATATTATGTGGAACTCAACATACGCTGCGCCTTGGTCCGTCTATACAAACGAACATGACAGATGATATAATATTGACATATAGAACCTCCCAAAACCTCAATGTGAGATCATAAACAGTTCATAGTGATCTCATTATACAGTCATCTGACAATGACAACACCTGGCAACACTGCCTGACGATAAGCAAGACAGGTGAGCAGAGATAACAGGTGGAGGTAAAGAGGTGAAGAGAGGAAGAGACGAGAAGGGGAGATGGAAAGACAGTTTTCCCCCAGAACAACAGCAGGTGGAACCCATAGATGATGATAGATGGAGGAAGAGAGGTGACGAGAGCGAGAGTGGGAGAGAAGGGGAGATGGAGAGACAGTTTTCCCCAGAACAACAGCAGGTGGAACCCATAGATGATGATAGATGGAGGTAGAGAGGTGATGATGATAGATGGAGGTAGAGAGGTGAAGAGAGCGAGATTGGGAGAGAAGGGGAGATGGAGAGACAGTTTTCCCCGGAACAACAGCACGGTGGAACCCATAGATGATGATAGATGAAGGTAGAGAGGTGAAGAGAGTGAGAGTGGGAGAGAAGGGGAGATGGAGAGACAGTTTCCCCCAGAACAACAGCAGGTAGAACCCATAGATGATGATAGATGGAGGTAGACAGGGAGAGAGGTGAAGAGAGCGGGAGAGAAGGGGAGATGGAGAGACAGTTTTCCCCCAGAACAACAGCAGGTGGAACCCCCCGGAGATGATGACGGGTTGGGATTGTCCCCCTGGCACCCCCTGGGCCTGGCACTGGGCCAGCTGCCAGCTACCTCCTGCCTCCCACCTCCTACTTCCCCAGTCAACACTTAGTACACATCCACCCATCATCATGGACACTAACGCCAAGGGATACGCCATAAAAACACATTATCCCTCCTGAAAGCTTTCCCCATCTTAGTAATTACCACTATAAATGTTTTCAAATGTTTATATACAGTATGCTTTTATATAGAACTAGGTCCTGTTATGTTGAATGTCAGAAATCAAGCACTGTATGGTCAACATTATTATAAAGTAAATCATAAGCCAATAAAATCCTGCTTTTGCATCGCTGAAACAAAGCATACTTGCTGCTCCATTTAAAAAACAAGTTTAGCGGCATGTTTGAGACTTTTTACTGGCGTAGTATACAAAAAGTTAATTATGAGAAGCATGGTACTTCCTGACTGGGTGTTTGTAATTCCACCAGCGATGTCAGAAATGTGAGAGTGTGATGATTATCATTTAACCACAGGCACAACATGAATGGAAGTGCTAATAGAAAAGGAAGGGAGGTGAAATGCTCAAATGGCACCGCAGCCAAATCTGTTACAGAGAGGCTTAATGAGACCCAGAGCGATATCACTGTTGGTTGGTTAAGGAAAACAACATACCATCAAAAACAAAAACAAGGCTTTGTAGCTAGTTATAACATTACTAATTGTGAGATCCATGTGCTCACTGGGGTGGGATTTATCTGCAATAAAACAAAGCACATATGTGCTTCAACACCTTAACAGTTCAGAGTTCTTCAGCAGTAGATCACTGTTAAACAACTTATGAAATAGAAGGCATATGGATGATGAAATGATACATAATGTCTTGTTGGATGGATTTGGATGTGTATTTCACCCCCATTTGATGTCAGATAGAATCAGAGACAGAGAGCTTGGCTGTGTACACACAGACGCACACATACAACCCTGACTAATGACTCGTGTCATTGGCATCACAGATGCACACGGACGGGGAGAGGGAGGCAGTTGGGAAATGGAATTCTGACAAACATGTCAGCCTAATTGTTAATTTATGAATGGTTGTGTCTGTCTCATATCGTAATGGATATAAATATCATCAAGTCATTTGGTAACGTATTAGAGTGGTTTTATTAAGGGTCAGAGGAACTATCAAGATGATTAATCAACTCTGTGTTTTTACATTAGAGGAGCAAGGGAAATGTGTTAATCTTCGTTAGTCTAGTTGACACGAGAGACAATATGGATAGATTATAATGAACACTGCTGGCTGGTTTGGGTTCATTAGGTCACACAACAGAATAAAAAATTAAAAAATTGCAGTGAACAACAAAAACAATAAGCATATTCCTTATTGGACAAGTCCAGGTAGTCACTCCCTGTTTCAGTCTGTTTTCTACCATTTGGTGCCAGGGTCAGTACAACAATAGAGTGCCTTCCACTCAGAGGGTGTCTCAGGGGGAGTTGGGATCTACAAAAAACACATTTCCATCAAGACGTTAAATAAAATGACTATAGTAAGTGTAATAAGTGCCAAATAAAGTAACCGGGTTGACTGTAACAGGGTTGACTGTAACAGGGTTGACTTAAATCAGTGATAAATCCCCCTATGACAGGGGGAATGGAAGCTTGTTGTGTGCAACAGGGAGGGGTAATTAAATGCAATTGTTAAAATATTTCCAGCCGCTGTCTATGGGTAACAGGGTTGACGTGTTATCCTAAAAAAACAATAAGAAAAAAAAAAGGAATTGTTTCTCCATATATAAAATGAGTTCATTTCACATAACAGCTTATCATGGAAAAACATGATGAGGGACATATCAAAATGAAGATTTTGGGCGCTTTAGCAAGTCTTTATTCATACTGAATATTCAATGTGGTTCATTTTAAAGGGCACTTCATTTAATATAACAGGCTTTTAAAATGCAATATTGGTTCCAAATTTCTACTTAAAATACCAAAGGCACTCAAAAGGCACCCTCTATTCGTGAAAACCTGCTTAGATATGGAAAATTACAGCTTCCCAGATCACATAAGAATTCAATCAGAATCTCCATCACATTACAGTACATTTACTGCTTCATTCTCCAGATATCATGCAACACTGATTCCCTCTCTACAATTAAGAGTTTAGTTGTAAATCCAAAACCCAATAATCAATTGGCCAAAGGCATTAACACACTCACACATAAAGAACAGCATTTGGAAATTAGTGCAAAATGTTTAAAGGGAGTATCTGGCCAGCCAAGCCTGGTCTCATAGAATAGACGCAACATAGTAAAGTTACATCTGGAACACTCAAATTAGTATGATATGTTACATTTTGAATGGTTACAGATGGTTACTTCAGGCAAAAATTAAAGTAGGGTGGATGTGTGGGGGTATAACGCGAACGTCTAGCAGCCCAAAGTTTGCGAGTTCAAATCTCATCAAGAACAACTTTAGAATTATAGCTAATTAGCAACTTATCAACCACTTACTACTTTTTAGCTACTTTGCAACAACCTAGCACAGGGATTCATAAACATTTTCAGCCTGGGAATCAAATGAGAAATTATGTGCTTTCCTGGGACCCAAGCTTATGGAAACATGCAACTATACATAAATATCAGTACATTTTATTGCCCTTTGCCCAAACCAAATGCAATACAGACAAAAACAAAATGGAATGAAATATCCATATACATAGCAATTCATGTTTACTTTTTATTCTGAACTGGAATAAAATCATATCACACAGACGTAGACCAGAAAACGCAGGTCTATTTGACAGGGCAACCCTGGGGTCATGCTCAGCATTGAGTCTGTTTCTGTACTTGTATTTTTTAAGTATGCCAGAGTTGACTTGTATACAGTTGAAGTCGGAAGTTTACATACACCTTAGCCAAATACATTTAAACTCAGTTTTTCGCAATTCCTGACATTTAATCCTAGTAAACATTCCCTGTCTTAGGTCAGTAAGGATCACCACTTTATTTTAAGAACGTGAAATGTCAGAATAATAGAGATAATTATTTATTTCAGCTTTTATTTATTTCATCACATTCCCAGTGGGTCAGAAGTTTAAATACACTCAATTAGTACTTGGTAGCATTGCCTTTAAATTGTTTAACATGGGACAAACATTTTGGGTAGCCTTCCACAAGCTTCCCACAATAAAGTGGGTGAATTTTAGCCCATTCCTCCTGACAGAGATGGTGTAACTGAGTCAGGTTTGTAGGCCTCCTTGCTCGCACACACTTTTTCAGTTCTGCCCACAACATTTCTGTAGGCTTGAGGTCAGGGCTTTGTGATGGCCACTTCAATACCTTGACTTTGTTGTCCTTAAGCCATTTTGCCACAACAAGAATGCTTGGGGTCATTGTCCATTTGAAAGACCCATTTGCTACCAAGCTTTAACTTCCTGACTGATGTCTTTAGATGTTGCTTCAATATATCCACATCATTTTCCTTACCTAGATGCCATCTATTTTGTGAAGTCCACCAGCCCCCCCTGCAGCAAAGCACCCCCACAACATGAGGCTGCCACCCCCGTGCGCCACGGTTGGGATGGTGTTCTTCGGCTTGCAAGCCTCCCCCTTTCTCCCCAAGCATAACGATGGTCATTATGGCCAAACAGTTCTATTTTTGGTTCATCAGACCAGAAGAGTACAATCTTTTTCCCCATTTGCAGATGCAAACCATAGTCTGGCTTTTTTTTATGGCGGCAGTGGCTTCTTCCTTGCTGAGCGGCCTGTCAGATTATGTCGATATAGGACTAGTTTTACTGTGGATATAGATACTTTTGCACCTGTTTCCTCCAGCATCTTCACAAGGTCCTTTGCTGTTGTTCTGGGACCGATTTGCACTTTTTGCACCAAAGTACATTCATCTCTAGGAGACAGAACGCGTCTCTTTCCTGAGAGGTATGACAGCTGCATGGTCCCATGGTGTTTATACTTGCGTACTATTGTTTGTACAGATGAACGTGGTACCTTCAGGCGTTTGGAAATTGCTCCCAAGAATGAACGACTTGTGGAGGTCTACAATTTTTTTCTGAGGTCTTGGCTGATTTCAAGCAAAGAGGCACTGAGTTTGAAGGTAGACCTTCAAATACATCCACAGGTACACCTCCAATTTATTCAAATGATGTCAATTAGCCTATCAGAAGCTTCTAAAGCCATGACATCATTTTCTGGAATTTTCCAAATTGTTTAAAGGCACAGTCAACTTAGTGTATATAAACTTCTGACCCACTGGAATTGTGATACAGTGAATTATAAATGAAATAATCTGTCTGTAAACAATTGTTGGAAAAATTACTTGTCATGCACAAATTAGATGTCCTAACCGACTTCCGATTTCAACTGTAGGTATGTGGTGCCAAACTTGATCAGAACGTATACTGCTTTCTCTCTGCTTCTGCTCTTGTAGTCCTTAATAGGATGTCAGTGGGCGGATCTGGGAGGGTCGTCAGCGACATGGGAAACACCTGGGCCGGGTGTGTCCTGGGATAAATACACCTCTTCCCCATTCATTGAGGAGACTCACTCAATGTTTGTGGCTGTTTTGTTTGCACCTTTCAACACCCCTCATTATCACATTACTGCAAGCAACTACTCATTTACATTACTGACTACACACACCATTGCTAATTGTATTTACCTTACTTCAGTTAATTTTTGTTTGTTATTCCTAATCTCCACGTTGTCTCCTTTTTTGTTATGGACTTTGAGCCGGTTTGTGACAAGTGGGGGCTCTTCTGGGATCTGAAGGTTGGTTCCTAGACATTTTGGCATATAGCACTTTGTTGCATTATGAAGGACCAATACCAGTGTTGTTGGGCTTACTAGTATGTGTATTGTGTTTGGGTGAAAATGTGGAGTTAATGTTTGAGAAGGTGTAGGTGCAAGCTGTGTAAGGTGTAAGCTCTGTAGGTGCTTTGTTTGCATCTTTTGTTACAGCTTTTTTTGAGTTGTAATGTTTGGTAGGCCCAGTATTGGGTGCCTCTGTGTTAAAGTAATTTAAATGTTGGAAGATAATGATGAAATAATTCCACTCTGATACCTTTTATAACTGTATGAAATTGATTAGAATCATAATTATTATCTGATGGTTTTGTGTAGTTTTAGTCAGTAAATTTATAATAAATGTGTGTAGTTTTAGTCAGAATTAGGGTAAAACAATATATCTGTAGAATATGTCTTTATAGTGTAGAATATGTCTTTATAGTATCTTAAACACAGACTGTTTGAGCAAAGTTCGATGCTGACCTGGCTAGAGATTAGGGAAAGGACAGGGAGTACTTCTCACAGTCTCCCTAATCTTTGTCGGCTGGGTAGTGATACAGTATGTGCATAGGATACCTACTGTTTGAATGTAAGTGCGTAAGGAGCCAGTATAAAATTAATGGTTTTGTACAACGGACTAGCGCTCTCATGAATAAACATTTTGACATAGCTGGGCCTCCATCTGTTTCATTCCACCAGTATCTTACAAATTCTGGGTTGCAGACTGAGTAGTTTGATTTTGGTTTTGAACATTGAGAACATAATTCTCTGTTTGTTTAGTAAACTTTCCACTGCGGTGGATAGTTGGTTTTTGTGCTGCATTGGTAGGTTTCCAGGCTGTAGTCTCTTACTCTACTCACTGTTGGGACATCTGTTACGGCTTTCTTCCGTTGAAGGAGAGTCGGACCAAAATGCAGCGTGGTTAATACGATACATCTAATGAAGATGACACACGAAAATACAAAACAACAAACGGAACGTGAAAACCTATCTGGTGACAACTAACACAAAGACAGGAACAATCACCCACGAAACACTCAAAGAATATGGCTGCCTAAATATGGTTCCCAATCAGGGACAACGAGAATCACCTGCCTCTGATTGAGAACCGCCTCAGGCAACCATAGACTTTGCTAGAACACCCCACTAAGCCACAATCCCAAAACCTACGAAAAACCCCCTTACATAAACACAACACAAAACCCATGTCACACCCTGGCCTGACCAAATAAATATAGAAAACACAAAATACTAAGACCAGGGCGTGACAGAACCCCCCCCCCCCCCCCCCCCCCCCCCAGGTGCGGACTCCCGGCCGCACACTTAAACCCATAGGGGAGGGTCCGGGTGGGCGTCTGTCCACGGTGGCGGCTCCGGCTCGGGACGTGGACCCCACTCCAACCAAGTCTTAGTCCCCCTGTAACGCGTCCTTTGATTGGCGACCCTCGCCGCCGACCTTGGCCTAATAACCCTCACCAAGGACCCCACTGGACTGAGGTAGAAGCTCGGGACTGAGGGGAAGCTCGGGACTGAGGGGAAGCTCGGGACTGAGGGGAAGCTCGGCACTGAGGGGAAGCTCGGCACTGAGAGGCTGCCTAGTACCGAGAGGAAGCCCAGTACTGAGAGGAAACTCAGGCAGGTAGTAGGCTCTGGCAGATCCTGGCTAGCTGGTGGTTCTGGCAGATCCTGGCTAGCTGGTGGTTCTGGCAGATCCTGGCTGACTGGCGGATCCTGGCTAGCTGGTGGTTCTGGCAAATCCTGGCTGACTGGTGGATCCTGGCTGACTGGCGGATCTGGAAGATCATGGCTGACTGGCGGATCTGGAAGATCCTGGCGGACTGGTGGATCCTGGCTGACTGGCGGATCTGGAAGATCATGGCTGACTGGCGGATCCTGGCTGACTGGTGGATCCTGGCTGACTGGTGGATCCTGGCTGAATGGTGGATCTGGAAGATCCTGGCTGACTGGCGGATCCTGGCTGACTGGCGGATCTGGAAGATCCTGGCTGACTGGCGGCTCTAGCTGCTCTGGCTGCTCCATGCAGACTGGCAGCTCTGGCTGCTCCATGAAGACTGGCAGCTCTGGCTGCTCCATGCAGACTGGCAGCTCTGGCTGCTCCATGCAGACTGGCAGCTCTGGCTGCTCCATGCAGACTGGCAGCTCTGGCTGCTCCATGCAGAGTGACAGCTCTGGCTGCTCCATGCAGAGTGACAGCTCTGGCTGCTCCATGCAGAGTGACAGCTCTGGCTGCTCCATGCAGACTGGCAGCTCTGGCTGCTCCATGCAGACTGGAAGCTCTGGCTGCTCCATGCAGACTGGAAGCTCTGGCTGCTCCATGCAGACTGGCAGCTCTGGCTGCTCCATGCAGACTGGCAGCTCTGGCTGCTCCATGCAGACTGGCAGCTCTGGCTGCTCCATGCAGACTGGCAGCTCTGGCTGCTCCATGCAGACTGGCAGCTCTGGCTTCTCCATGCAGACTGGCAGCTCTGGCTTCTCCATGCAGATTAGCAGCTCTGGCTTCTCCATGCAGATTAGCAGCTCTGGCTTCTCCATGCAGATTAGCAGCTCTGGCTGCGTTGAACAGGCAGGAGACTCCGGCAGCGCTGGAGAGAAGGAAGGCTCTGGTAGCGCTAAACAGGCGGGAGACTCCGGCAGCGCTGGAGAGGAGGAGAGGAGGAAGGCTCTGGTAGCGCTAAACTCGCACTGAACAGGCGAGGCGCACTGAAGGCCTGGTGCGTTGTGCTGGCACTGGTGGTACTGGGCCGAGGACACACACAGGAAGCCTGGTGCAAGGAGCTGCCACCGGAGGACTGGTGTGTGAAGGTGGCACAGGATGGACCGGACCGTGAAGGTGTACTGGAGAGCCTGAGAGCAGGACTGGCACAGGACGTGCAAGGCTAGGTAGGTACACAGGAGGCCTAGTGCGTGAGGCTGGCACACTCTTCACCAGCCGACTAACACGCACCTCAGGACGAGTATGGAGCGCTGACCCAGGTGCCATCAAATCCCCGACACGCTCCGTCGGGCGAATATCGTATCTAAAGCACCAACCTAGCAACTCCCTCATAACTCTCTCCTCCACTTTCCCCATTAACTCCTTCACAGTCTCTGCTTCACTCACCTCCAACACCGGCTCTGGTTCTGGTCTCCTCCTTGGCTCCTCACGATAAACAGGGGGAGTTGGCTCAGGTCTGAACCCTGACTCTGCCACACTCTCCCTGAGCCCCCCCCCCCCCCCCCCCCAATACATTTTTGGGGCTGACTCTCGGGCTTCCATCCGCGTCGCCGTGCTGCCTCTTCATACCAGCGCCTTTTCCGCTTTCACCGCCTCCAGTTCTTCTTTGGGGCGGCGATATTCTCCAGGCTGTGTCCAAGGTCCTTTTCCGTCCAATATCTCCTCCCACGTCCAGAAGTCCTGTGATCGCTGCTCCTCACGATAAACAGGGGGAGTTGGCTCAGGTTTGAACCCTGACTCTGCCGCACTCTCCCTGAGCCCCCCCCCCCCCCAATAAATTTTTGGGGCTGACTCTCGGGCTTCCTTCTGCGCAGCCGTGCTTTTCTCTTCAACTCCATTCTCCTATAGCCCTCCTCGCACTGCTCCAGCGAATCCCAGGCGGGCTCCGGCACTCTCTCTGGGTCGACCGCCCACCTGTCTATTTCCTCCCAAGTAGTATAGTCCATACTCCTGCTGTCCATAACGTCCTCCCATGTCCATTCCTCTTTTCGCTGCTGTTGCTGTCGCTGCCTGTCACCACGCTGCTTGGTCCAGTTGTGGTGGGTGATTCTGTTACGTCTTTCTTCCGTTGAAGGAGAGTCGGACCAAAATGCAGCGTGGTTAATACGATACATCTTTAATGAAGATGACACACGAAAATACAAAACAACAAACGGAACGTGAAAACCTAATACAGCCTATCTGGTGACAACTAACACAAAGACAGGAACAATCACCCACGAAACACTCAAAGAATATGGCTGCCTAAATATGGTTCCCAATCAGAGACAACGAGAATCACCTGCCTCTGATTGAGAACCGCCTCAGGCAACCATAGACTTTGCTAGAACACCCCACTAAGCCACAATCCCAAAACCTACGAAAAACCCCCATACATAAACACAACACAAATAAACCCGTGTCACACCCTGGCCTGACCAAATAAATATAGAAAACACAAAATACTAAGACCAGGGCATGACAACATCTGTCTGAGTTGAGTACAATCAGCTGTGTACCTCAGTGTGAGATTTGGGTAGGGTAGTGACATTTGCTACCTGGAGCTATAGCCTTTCTTTTCCCCCTGTTAGGCTTAGCGATGTTTCACTTTGGAATATGTTGGTCATGGTTATTTTGTTTTTGTGTGGTGTCTGTGGACTGAGCAGTTGTCTTGGGGGCACATCTGGGGCTTGGGGGCGAATCTCCCAGCTTGCTGGGTGTTTTTCTTTCCTTGCCAGCGGGCTACAGTGCATAATTACCCACTGCAAATCCGCATGAAGACTAGGGTTGAGTTATTGTAGGCTTTGGGGAAGCTCCATGTATATCTCATCTCTCTTCTGTGGTGCAGAGTGTGTTTGTCAATTCTCTTGTGGTCTGGTGTGCTCAGCAGAGGTGAAGTGCATTTTGTTTTTGTATTTACTTGTGACTATGGTGCCTAATGTGGATAAGTTAATTTGCTTTCCATCAGAGGAACTGTTAGATTATGTACTGAAGAACAGCTGTTCAAGATCGCTGAACACTACAAGATTGAAATTAGTGATAAATGCCTAAAATTCTGTTAGGTTGATATTGAAAGCCAATCTGATGGAGAGGTAGTCTTGAAGTTACCATTGGGGCAGCCTCTGACAAGGATTCGCTGTCTCCCGTTTCGTTACAATGGCCGCCCCATCTGTTACACCAGTGGTCTGTCTTTTGAACAACAGGAATAACTGCTTCGGTTACTTTACACGGTCATGCTCTAGTTGTATGAAAAGGAATTGGCATTTAAACAGGATTTGGAGAGTGCAAAAATCAAGTTGCAACAAGAGCGGCGACAGTTGGTTAGGGAAGGAAAGCTCTCAGGGGAACGTTGGCTCTGGGAAGGTGACTCAGATTTACCTAGTGGTTGCTCCTCTCGGTTGCTCAGCAACATGGGACACCTGGACCCGGGTGTGTCCCAGGATAAATGCACTTCCCCATTCATTGAGGAGACCCTCTCCATGCAGACCCAGTTAGTTTGGTTGTGGCATTTTTGTGGATGTTTGCTTTGGCACCTTTCAACACTCCTCATTGTCACATTAATGCACGCAACCACTCACTTACACTACTGACTACACACACCATTGTCAATTGTATTTACATTACTTCAGTTAATAAATATGTTTATTCCTAATCTCCACGTTATCTCCCTTTTTGTTGTGGACTTCCTCCTGTAAATGAGCAACCCAGAACTGATTTCACCTCAAAGCATCTAGCTTCAATCAGATTATTCCAGTTCAGAATGAAAATAATTGCTTGTATTTAACAGCAACAGTTCCAACCTAGACTTAATAAGGTTTTAATAATTTATACATGAAGATGTACAGTAGCCCTGAACATTTTATCTTCATATGTACTGTTACTCAGTGGTGTAAAAGTACTTTAAGTGCTTAAAAAACTCAGAAAACCAAAATGTACAAAATAATAAGTGGGTACAAAACCAGTCGCACACCAACACATAGCTTGCACATAACATACAATCAAACAATCTCCGACAAGGACATGTAATTGATAGGATTTGAACCAGGTGTGAAGGAAGACAAGACAACGCCGAACGCCGCCCGAACTTCGTGACAGAAGGTGTGCAAATTCATAACATATAATACGAATTGTAATTCATAACATACTGTATCATTTGAAACATAACATATGCTATATAGAGTGTCCCTGATTTGCGTACAAAATAAAACAGACCAGGTTGGGCCAGCACGCACTGAAGATTTCTGTGGGATTAGGCAACCAACAATGAATTAATCATGAATCAAACAAGTATTTTTCATGGACAGACACGTAACAAATAGGACGGTATCGTAGCGTCTGTCAACAGACTGGGTTGTGACGACTAATGATAAACTTTGTTTGCTGATCATTTGGACAAATCACGACTTCGGAGTTGTTTGCATTAATAGAATTTCAGAAGGGGAGGGGACATTTGGCCCATGCTTTGGCTGAGAGGTTCTGTTTAGTTTCTGTTTCCGTTTAGTTTCAGTAGTCTCTTTAGTATCTTTTGTCATACCTCTCCCCCCCAAACTTTGCCCACTCAAGAAAAAGCTTCAAACTGTAACCAGCGCCTGCAACCTGGTTCAGGTTATCAGTCAACCTACCAGTGAAGTTACAAACAGCACAGGAATGAAATCATCAACATGTATTGATCACATCTTTACTAATGCTGCAGAAATGAGCTTGAAAGCAGTATCCAGATCCATCGGCTGTAGTGATCACAATATATTAGCCTTATCTAGGAAAACCAAAGTTCCAAAGGCTGGGCCTAATATAGTGTATAAGAGGTCATGCAAGTTTTGTAGTGATTCCTATGTTGTTGATGTAAATAGTATTTGCTGGTCCCTGGTGTGTAATGAGGAGCAAACAGACGCTGCACTTAATACATTTATGAAATTGCTTATCCCAGTTACTAGTAAGCATGTACCCATTAAAAAAATGACTGTAAAAACGGTTAAATCCCTAAGAAATGGAATGGAATCATTAAGCAATGGAATGTGGAATGATGAGGAATTGAAAAATTGTATGGTTGAGAAGGATGAGGCAAAATGAATGGCAAATAAGTCTTGCTGCACAACCGATTGGCAAACGTACTGCAAATTGATAAATCACGTGACAAAACTGAATAAAAAGAAACTACACTATAAAACAAAGATAATGACATAAATAATGCCCTTAAAAAGCTTTGGAGCACATTAAATTACATTTTGGGGAAAAAGGCAAACTCAGCTCCATCATTCATTAGATAGATGGCTCATTCATCACAAAACCGACTGATAACTACTTTAATGATTGTTTCATTGGCAAGGTTAGCAAACTTAGGCATGACATGCCAGCAACCAACGCTGACACTACACATCCAAGTATATCTGACAAAAATGATGAAAGACAAGCATTGTAATATTGATTTCTGTAAAGTGAGTGTTGAAGAGGAGAAAACATGATTGTTGTCTATCAACAATGACAAACCACAGGGGTCTGACAACTTTTACTGAGGATAATAGCGGACAATATTGCCTCTCCTATTTACCATATCTTCAATTTAAGCCTACTAGAAAGTTTGTGCACTCAGGCCTGGAGGGAAGCAAAAGTAATTCCACTACCTAAGAATAATAAAGCCCCCTTTACTAGCCTCCAATAGCTGACCAATCAGCCTGTTACCAACTCTTAGTAAAGTTTTGGAAAAAATGGTGTTTGACCAGATACAATGCCATTTTACAGTAAACAGATTGAAAACAGACTTTCAGCACACGTATAGCGAGGGACATTCAACAAGCACAGCACATATACAAATGACTGATGATTGGCTGAGAGAAATTGATAAAATATCATGGGGGCTGCTTTGTTAGACTTCAGTGCGGCTTTTGACATTATCAATCATAGTCTGCTGCTGGAAAAATGTTTGTGTTATGGCTTTGGACCCCCTGCTATATTGTGGATAAAGAGTTACCTGTCTAACAGAACACAGGTGTTATTTAATGGAATCCTCTCCAACATAATCCAGGCAGGATCAGGAATTAGAGTGAGTGGCAAGGAATAAATTAGTCCCAAATATATTTAAAAGTAAAAGCATTGTATTTGGGACAAATCATTCACTAAACCCTCAACCTCAACTAAATCTTGTAATAAATAATGTAAAAATTGAGGTGACTAAACTGGTTGGAGTAACCCTGGATTGTAAACTGTCATGGTCAAAACATATTGGGGCGGCAGGGTAGCCTAGTGGTTAGAGCGTTGGACTAGTAACCGGAAGGTTGCAAGTTCAAACCCCCCAGCTGACAAGGTACAAATCTGTCGTTCTGCCCCTGAACAGGCAGTTAACCCACTGTTCCTAGGCCGTCATTGAAAATAAGAATTTGTTCTTAACTGACTTGCCTAGTTAAAATAAGGTAAAATAAAAATAAATAAAATAAATGTTGATACAACACTGTAGCTGAGTCCATAATAAAGCGTTACTCTAACTCCTTAACAGCACTATCAACAAGGCAGGTCCTACAGGCCCTAGTTTTGTTGCACATGGACTACTGTACAGTCATGTAGTCAGGTGCCACAAAGAGGGATTTAGGAAAATTGCAATAGGCTCAGAACAGGGCAGCACGGCTGGCCCTTGGATGTACACAGAGAGCTAACAATAATATGAATGTCAATCTCTCCTGGCTCAAAGTGGAAGAGAGATTGACTTCATCACTACTTGTATTTGTGAGAGGTATTGACATGTTGAATGCACCGAGCTGTCTGTTTGAACTACTGGCACACAGCTCAGACACCCATGCATACCCCACAAGACATTCCACCAGAGGTTTCTTCACAGACCCCAAGTCCAGAACAGACTATGGGAGGCAAACAGTACTACATGGAGCCATGACTACTGTACATAGAACTCTATTCCACATCAAGTAACAGATGCAAGCAGTAAAATGTGATTAAAAAACTGATACAAATGTACCTTATGGAACAGCGGGACTGTGAAGCAACACAAACATAGGCACAGACACATGCAGACACACATGATAACATACAGTTATATACATATGTACTATACAGACGTACACATGGGTTTTGTGTTGTAGATATGTGCTAGTGGAGTAGGGGCCAGAGGGCCACAAAGTGTGTTGTGAAAGCTGTTATGAATGTATTGTAATGTTTTTTTTATTTTTATAACTGCCTTAATTTGCTGGACCCCAGGAAGAGTAGATGCTGCCTTGGCAGCAGCTAATGGGGATCCATAATAAATACAAATACAAATAGCCCATCCAACGCAATTACGCAAGATTTTAGTTCTGAGTTTCCGAGATTTCATTGCAACATAAACCCACTACAAGGGCACATCCTATTTCACAATCAATTCCACTACCTTTTTCTACCTGGTTTCTCGCTGTACTGACATGGTTGAATGTGGCTTTTCTTTCTCTGTCATTGATGTTGTTGCTGTTGTCTGTGCTGCAGTGGAGGTTAATATGGAGCTGTTGGATGCCATGTCTGTTTGTTTCTCTCTCCTCTGACATCTCTCTTTTTCTGCTCTGTGGAGTCACCTTCCATTAATCACGGTAGGCCGTGGACATGGCAGACTGGCCTGCTCTCTCTCTATATACTGTCTATATACAGGTAACTGCCAAAATAATGAAGGATTTAAATTGTATTGAAAGCAGGTTGTTCCACACAGGTGTGGTTCCTGATTTAATTAAGCAATTAACATCCCATGATGACTTAACAGCATCTGTGGGGGAGCATTATGTCCTCCGACTTCTCAGTTGATTTCAATAATGTGTACACCATGTAGGCCCAGGTAGAATAGTTTCTAAGCAGTCAGCATGGCACCTGGCTGGCTGGTGCTCTGGCTTGTCCAACTGATGAATATTAATCATCAGATGATCGCAGGAGTCTAATAAGGATGGAGATGACCACTCTCTCACTCTCGCTCTCTCCCTCCTTCGCTCTCTCACTCCCTTGCTCTCGCTCTCTCACACGCACACATTCTCGCTCTCTTTCTCTTTTCCTCTCTCACTTTTCCTCTCTCAACAAATGCTCCTGACCTCTCTGACCTTAAAGAATTAACATGGAGAAAGCTGAGGGCAATTAGAGAGGAGAATATTATTATGCCCCGGGCATCTAAACATATCATCATGGGACCATTGGTGAGTCAGGTAGACTAGAGTCAACAGCAGTGAAAATGCAGTTATACTAAGACAACACACACACACACCATCACACACACACAGTTCCTGAGACAACACACACAAGATTTCTATTGGTACAAACGATGTACACAGGAATGAGGTACCCTAGGCATAGAGTGCCTTGTAACACAGTTGCTCCCAGGTTCGCAAGCCCCATACCGTCACAAGCCCTAGTTTACCTTGTGGAACATGCTACAGCTACATGACATTCTTTTTAAACAAAGGTGCTATCTAAAAACTTAAAGGGTTCTTCGGCTGTCGCCATAGGAGAACCCTTTGAAAAACCCTTGTTGGTTCTAGGTAGAACTCCTTTTGTATCCAATTAAAACTGTTTTTGGTTCCATGTTCAAACTTTTTCACAGAGGGTTCTACATGGAACCAATAAGGGTTATCCTGACAGCTGAATAACCCTTTTTTCTAAGAGTGTACAGCAGGACTTTCACAGGAGGAAACGGCATCTTAAATACACATAATAAGGCTAACATCTCTACCGAACAGGGTTTGTGGCACCATAAACTCTCCTTCATAGGCTTTTATATGTGGTTATTACTACATCTGTATTTTTTACAATAAAATGGCATGTTCAACAATTCAAGCAATAAAACTAAGTGGTCAAACTAGCATTTGGAAACATTTATTAAGATCCTACGTCTTATGGAAGCTATGTAACTATTGAAGAATGTGATGATCTATAATGTACAAGGCTTGTTGTGTCATAACCCACTGTGCAAACCATGTCATTTCAACATTGACATTTGTATAATATTTGGTTGAGACGTTGATCAATGAGATTTCAACCTTTATTCACCCACTCAAAAATACATTTGGAATTCAAACGTTTGTTGAATTCCGAAAGGGTTATCACATAAAAGCACATCCAAATTCCAATGGAAAATCAATGTCTGATTTTTGGTTAAGTTGTCATCTAAATGTGTCATCACTGCGCATTCAACCATTTTAAAAGCACAACAAAGTTCAAATGGGAATAGAATGTCAGATAGTTTGTATTTATACAACAACTTAATATGTTATCACTGTGCTTAATTTGTTAGCACATCAAAATGACCTGGATGTCAGTTGAGGTGACATGAAAAGTACACCGTGCATATTTATTATAGCAACTGTGAAGATCTCCACAGACGTGCGACTTTTGCGTGCTATCTTAAACATGCACGCTTTCCATGATTACGTAAGAAGACGTTTATTTATAGTAACCCCCAAATGTGGCGATGGATTTGTTAGTCATTTTAAGGTTGAATAAATATTGTTACATCACTTTGTAAGATAGCCTTAATTTTAAATTATTTACTGTTTTACAAAAGTAATATTGAATTGTGTTTGGTTTACAATGCTACCAAATATGAATATTTAACAAATTCTTGGATAGTTTCATCTGAGCTACTGGCTTAATCCTTTTCTTTAGCTTTTATTTTTGGTTTATTTGGAGACGTGAATCCAACATATAATTTGTTAACTTGTCGACAAGTTAATAGGCTTTTTACTGTACTGCAAAAGTGATATTGAATTTTGTTTGGTTGTCAATGTTTGGAGATGTATCTTTTGTGCCACAAATCAACAAATTAATAACTGTTTAGTGCCTCGTTCTCTTAATTAAGCCAGAGAGACTGGAAGCCTTAGCAGCACTAATCTAGAATAGTGTGTGTGTGTGTGTGTGTGTGTGTGTGTGTGTGTGTGTGTGTGTGTGTGTGTGTGTGTGTGTGTGTGTGTGTGTGTGTGTGTGTGTGTGTGTGTGTGTGTGTGTGTGTGTAAGATGTGTGTGTGTGTGTGTGTGTGTGTGTGTAAGATGTGTGTGTGTGTGGTGGGGGTGGGTAGTCTACTAAAATCCCGATAAATGCTGGAAAACAGACATCTGTTTGTATTTGTATTTATTAGGCACACAATACCCCATAATGAAATACCCCCACAGAAATTCCTTATTCACATAGGTATTCAGACACTTTGCTATGAGACTCGAAATTGAGCTCAGGTGCATCTTGTTTCCATCTATCATCCTTGAGATTTATCATCCTTGAGATTTTTCCAATCAAGTTTTTACAGCCCACCTGTGGTAAATTCAATTGATTGGACATATTCTGGAAAGGCACACACCTGTCTATATAAGGTCCCACAGTTGACAGTGCATGTCAGAGCAAAAACCAAGCCATGAGGTTGAAGGAGCGCTCCGAGACAGGATTGTGTTAAGGCACAGATCTGGGGAAGGACACCAAAAAAATTGGCGGCATTGAAGGTTCCCAAGAACACAGCAGTCTCCATCATTCTGAAATGGTTTAAGTTTTCAACCACCAAGACCCTTCCTAGAGCTAGCCGCCCTGCAAAACTGAGCAATCGGGAGAGAAGGGCCATGGTCAGGGAGGTGACCAATAACTCGATGGTCACTCTGACAGAGCTCTAGAGTTCGTCTGTGGAGATGGGAGAACCTTCCAGTAGGAATGAGTGTTAAGTGCCTTGCTCAAGGGCACATCGACAGATTTTTTTACCTAGTCGGCTCAGAGATTCGAAACAGAAACCTTTCAGTTACTGTCCCAATGCTCTTAACCGCTAGGCTACCATTACGGTGCCTGTAAGCATGACAAAAACAAGTTGTTGTTTTGTTGAGAATTTGATAAAAATTATAAATTGTCTATTGAGGCATTATCAATAATTAATTGAATCTGCTTATTGACAATGACAGAATTGGAGTTGATTCCAAGGCAATACATAAAATACTGTAAATACACAACTTGAAGCAACATATTTTGCCATGGAGCACATTCTAATAAGGGGCCAAGCCTTGATATATCCACAACTATTTGATTCATCAAAACCCAGCCCTTTCGCACCAACGCCAGCAAGTGCACTGATAATTGTGATAATGAAAATAGTTCAAATATTTCTGACACATGCCTGAACCTATAGCGCTACCGCCTGCGCTTAGATTTACCATTGTGTTAGGTTTTTTAAAATAGAGCCCTTAGATTTACCATTGTGTTAGGTTGTTCAAATAGAGCCCTTAGATTTACCATTGTGTTAGGTTGTTCAAATAGAGCCCTTAGATTTACCATTGTGTTAGGTTGTTCAAATAGAGCCCTTAGATTTACCATTGTGTTAGGTTTGTTAAAATAGAGCTTTTAGATTTACCATTGTGTTAGGTTTGTTAAAATAGAGCCCTTAGATTTACCATTGTGTTAGGTTTGTTAAAATAGAGCCCTTAGATTTACCATTGTGTTAGGTTTGTTAAAATAGAGCCCTTAGATTTACCATTGTGTTAGGTTTGTTAAAATAGAGCCCTTAGATTTACCATTGTGATAGGTTTGTTAAAATAGAGCTCCCTCCCTCCCTCCCTCCCTCCCTCCCTCCCTCCCTCCCTCCCTCCCTCCCTCCCTCCCTCCCTCCCTCCCTCCCTCCCTCCCTCCCTCCCTCCCTCCCAACAGCTTAGATTTACCATTGTGTTAGGTTTGTTAAAATAGAGCCCTTAGATTTACCATTGTGTTAGGTTTGTTAAAATAGAGCCCTTAGATTTACCATTGTGTTAGGTTTGTTAAAATAGAGCTCCCTCCCCCTCCCTCCCTCCCTCCCTCCCTCCCTCCCTCCCTCCCTCCCTCCCTCCCTCCCAACAGCTTAGATTTACCATTGTGTTAGGTTTGTTAAAATAGAGCCCTCTCTGTCTCTCTCCCTCTACTACACCCCCCCCCCCTCCCAACAGGATGCGGCATCATTACGGTGGAGTGTGTTCTCTACCTGTGGCAATCCGTTTCATGGCAGTGAGATTACAGACAGGTCTAATTGAAGCTGTTGTTGTAATTAATTGGAGCAGAACAAGGCAGAGAGGCTGTAATACAAGCAGACACAATGTAAACAAACACAGGTTTGCACGCAGGGCGGGAGGGAGGATGAGTAAATATCTTTTATCGCCTGCTAAACCCTCCTTCGATTTTTTTTTTTATCTGCCTGGCCGACTCGGAGGAAGGCCAATCGCATTAATGGAATCTTAATCCATCACACCTTGCTTTAATATCCCTGAGGTACAGAGAAAAGATAAACACAACAGAGGAGAGATATATTTTATTTTAGGCTCATTGTGAGCCATATCTTTGCATCTTAATGGTAGTTAATTAAATATTATTCAACAATTTCTAAGGTCAGTGCTCAGGTCAAGCATTGCTTTCAAGGCAGGACAGCCAAGATTGTTTTTCTACAGTCAGTATACAGTATATAGCATACATACAGTATTAATAAAGGCATCTTAAGTGTGAAATTCATTCAAAGGCAACAAAAGCCAAAATAAGCAACCACTTAAGCAATCACTTAACTGGCCTACTGTGACGGCAATAAAGCCAGATTGGATTTTAGAGTTTCCAACAGCTATTGGTTTCCTACAGGCAACAGAGTGAAAAAGCACTCCCTGTATTGAGAGTGCAATGACCATATCGATTCTACACAGTCAGATTAGTTATATCTTGGTATCTGAGTACACCAGAGAAATGTAGTCAGACAATCGCCATGAAAACAGCACGTAGTTGTCAATGGTTTTGCAGAGGTGAGGGTCTCCTTGCCCCCAAGCAGCCAAATTGAACACTGCACTTTATTGTGACGTTTTATTGATAACGACCTATAGAGGCTCTGACTTTCCTGCAACTGCTTCTATTGTATTTCTTATTGGTGTCTGTGTCTAGCAGAATCATTACACTACCTCACCTGGCTGCCCATTCCTCTATTAATAACACCTCCTTTGGATGGGCAGTTCCGTCAATAGAGGCAATGATCTATTTATTAATGACGTGTGTTGTCTGGTTCTGTCTTGCTGGCTGTGTGCTCCTAATGAGACTGTAAAAAGTGGATGGCGGGATGGAGGGAGGTGGAGGACAGGAGGAGGGGAGGCTTTTATTGGCTTAGGCAAGGTCAGAGGGAAAAGATGCTGCTACAGCAGAACGGTCCCGTTTTATTTTGTTTGGTCAGGCAGTACAGCCGATTACGCTGTCAGCAGAAAGAGGACACTATCGATTTGGTCATGGAGGGTAAGCCTCCTGTTGTTTTCATTTATTAGAGAATGCATTTGATTTGATGGTAAAGAGGTGTAGCCTAGCCATGCGGTGAAGAATCTCCCAGTCTGGTCTAGAGAGAGGGTACTGAGCTTCATGTGAAGACCATCTCATTACTTGGTTTACACAGATAATCTATCCTGCCACTGTTAAGAGTCCCCTTGGACTCATTTACACAAGTGACAGCCCTGCAGCAACAAAATGAACGCTTTATTGAAGGGCAGCGTATTAACTCTGTCCTGTTAAGGTAATTTGACATGATATGCTTTGTATAGGCCTATAAGTTTTTAATTGCTAGACTGACCATGTGGAGAAAAAAAAAGAATAGCCCCAGTAAGAAAAATTACATTGAAAAAACATCAAAAATATGTATTTTATTTCATTTATTTAACTTTTATTTAACCAGGAAGGGCTCATTGAGATTAAAATCTCTTTTTCAAGAGCGCCCTGGCCAAGATAGGCAGCACCAAGTCATTACAAAAAAAATTACAGACAGACAACATGAAAATCTACAAGTAATCTATGTATTTTCCAGACGTTGAAGTTAGGTTCAATTTAGGTTCTGAATGAAAGGTGAAAATGTATTTTCCATATGTTTAAAAAACATGTTTCCAGGATGTTGAAAAGGCATCTTTTCAAGGATGTTAAAAATACCTATTTTCCGGAAGTTGAAATCAGGTTCATTTTCGGTTCTGAATGAAAGTAGAAAAATACTTACTTTCCGGATGTTGAAAATACGTCTTTTCTAGATGTTGAAATAATGTATTTTTCTGGATGTTGAAATCAGGCTAATTTCTGGTTTTGTATTTCTGGTCCGGACCGAGCAAAAATCTATGTTCGTGGATGTTAAAATCAAGGTCGGTCTGAACCGCACCAAACACCAATGTCCACGGATGTGGAAATCAAGGCAGGTCCTTACTGCACCAAAAAAAGACATCCAAAAGGCGTTGGCGTCGGTCTGTGTTTACTAAGGTGTAGCCTACAGTGTTAACTGAAATGTTATTTTATGAATGCCCATCTATGTGGTAAGACTACCATTTGTAAAACACCAAAAAAAGACGTTGGCTCGTGCTTACTGCAGTGTAGGTTACCATGTCAGCCTGCAAGGGACGTTTGGAACGCCCATCCATGTTGTAGGCCCAACCTTTGTAAAATAGGCCATTGCATTGGCTTTATTAGTCCTGATTCCTGTGACTAATCAATTTGGCTATTCAAGCTCTAAATATCAGCTCCCCAACTTTATCAGGAGTTATCCTGAGACTATTTGTAATATGTTTACAAAGCGGGAAATGCAGAAGTATTTTGTTTTTTGCTATTATTAGCTTGTCAAAAATGTACGGATACAAACCACTGATCATGACAATGGGGTGAAACTACTGGACAACAGTTGTGATTGTCCATTCCATAATGTTAGGCTATTTGATCAGAGAAACCTGCATGATGTTAAAAGTGTCCGTCTCATTACATTGTCATACATTTTATCTCCAGCCTGTAGGCTACAGAAAAGGCCACATACTCTTTCTACCATATCCTATATCTGCTACATGAAAGAACGTTGGTGGACCACTGCACGATTCGTCTCTCCAACAGCACTCTGGAGAGACGCGCTGAGAATGGCCAAGCAACATATTTTGCGCCCGGCCTTTGACAAAGTGGGCACTGCTTATCACAGGGCGCCATCAGCGTTCACCTAAAAAAGTCCATATGCCACTGGTTGAGAGAAATTGCAATTTTTTTTTGCAGAATTATGTGTGGTTTTATGTGTTGTTGTTGGAGGTGCATCTTGGTCAGCTCTCGTCAATTTAGGATGTTCTTGCGTCTTTCAGCTCTGGAAAAAGGAAGTGAGTGTATTTTAAGTCTTTATTACTGTAATTATGTAGGTTTCACTAGACCTGGGGGGGGATAGTGGGGTGGAGAGGGGGTGGACAGTAGAGGTCGACCGATTAATCGGAATGGCCGCTTTAATTAGGGCCGATTTCAAGTTTTCATAACAATCGGAAATAGGTATTTTTGGGCACCGATTTGCCCGATTTCTTTTATATATATATATATATATATATATATATACATATAATCGTCCGATTATTTATATATATATATATATATATATATATATATATACATATATATATATTATTTAACTAGGCAAGTCAGTTAAGAACACATTCTTATTTTCAACGACGGCCTAGGAACGGTGGGTTAACTGCCTCGTTCAGGGGCAGAACGACAGATTTTCACCTTGTCAGCTCTGGGGACCCAATCTTGCAACCTTACAGTTAACTATTCCAACGCAATAACGACCCGCCTCTCTCTCGTTGCACTCCACAAGGAGACTGCCTGTTACGCAAATGCATTAAGCCAAGGTAAGTTGCTAGCTAGCATTAAACATATCTTATAAAAAACAATCAATCATAATCACTAGTCCTGCGTTGCGTATATTCTGACTGAGCATACAAGTATCTAAGTACTGACTGAGCGGTGGTAGGCAGAAGCAGGCATGTAAACATGAATTCAAACAGCACTTTTGTGCGTTTTTCCAGCAGCTCTTCGTTGTGCGTCAAGCATTGCTCTGTTTATGACTTCAAGTCTATCAACTCCCGAGATGAGGCTGGTGTAACCGAAGTGAAATGGCTAGCTAGCTAGCACGCGCTAATAGCGTTTCAAACGTCACTCGCTCTGAGCCTTGCAGTGGTTGTTTCCCTTGCTCTGCATGGGTAACGCTGCTTCGAGGGTGGCTGTTGTCGTTGTGTTCCTGGTTCGAGCCCAGGGAGGAGCGAGGAGAGGGACAGAAGCTATACTGTTACACTGGCAATACTAAAGTGCCTGTAAGAACATCCAATAGTCAAAGGTTAATGAAATACAAATGGTATAGAGGGAAATAGTCCTATAATTTCTATAATAAATACAACCTAAAACTTCTTACCTGGGAATATTGAAGACTCATGTTAAAAGGAACCACCAGCTTTCATATGTTCTCATGATCTGAGCAAGGAACTGAAACGTTAGCTTTCTTACATGGCACATATTGCACTTTTACTTTTTCTCCAACACTTTGTTTTTGCATTATTGAAAAATTGAACATTTTTCATTATTGATGTATTATATTAAGTTAAAATAAGTGTTCATTCAGTATTGTTGTAATTGTCATTATTACAAATAAATGTAAAAAAATCGTCCGATTAATTGGTATCGGCTTTTTTGGTCCTCCAATAATCGGTATCGGCGTTGAAAAATCATAATCGGTCGACCTCTAGTGGATAGGTTAGAGGGGCTGATGGAGGGATATTAGAAAGAGAACGAGATGGTGGGGTCATAGGCTTTAATGAACTTTTTGCAGAGACAGTCAGATCAAATTACTCTGGGTGTATTTTCTCTGTGCTTTCATAAAGCATTAGCACAGTCAAGTGGGCAGGAGGTCTCTGCACCACATGTACAGGCTGAGCAATTATTAATGTCTGCTGATAAGGTCAAGTCAGTGAGGGAAACCTTCTACATACCACGCCGCTTGAGTCTAGGGATGACACTTGAGCAGAGAAGCAATCTGGTTACAAGGACCATTGATAGTGATACAGAAACTGCTGCTGGGACTATTTGCTGCACATGTGAATGGATACAGTAGGCCACAGTACAACTAAGTATATGAATACATAATGAACCGTATCAAAAAATACGTATTACAAACTGCATTTAGCCGCTCAATCTTAGCAAAATGATTTCCATGCCAGGTAACTACTGTTCTGAAATGTGGATGAAATTAAGCACTATAAGGCCTGTGAAATAGTTGCTGTAGAAATCACCATCATCCTTGTCCTTGATTCTTTCTCTTGGCACTTCCTACATCTTTACTGCAGTGATAGATGGCCTGGTGGTGGCTTGCGGACAGGGGGAAGAGAACAATGTTGTAACGTGGGGGAATTAGCCAGAAATAAGATGTGTAGTCGATACTACGCCACCTTTTCTTTATAAGCAAGGTGAGGTCCCCTGGACTAATCTAAAACAGGTTCTTTACATAAAGGAATGGAGCATGGGAATAACCAGTCAGATGTCATGATACCAAAATACATTTTATTTTCTATAAGAGAATTCAGGTACATTCAAACATGGCATTTTCAGTGCCTAGCGCTTCAGGGACACACTGCTGACAACAAGCAAAACATGGTTATATCATCTCAGTTTCAGCGTCAGCACAAGTACTCATAAGCACGTCAAGGTATTACATAATACTTACATTCCTATCATCGCTGGCAAACACGCAATAAATACATACCAATCAAATAAAACTGAGGAAAGAGTGCCAAGGGAGAAGGAGAACAGCTGCCAGTGGAGGGGCACTTCTTGCCATAAACTCTTACGATTCGGTTCCAGTAGAATTTGGATTATACCATGGTCACTGATCCCATCCTCCCAAGGCACGCCAGCCTGTACACTCCTAAGGGGATCCGCTGAATGAATGAAACAGACAAGCATTTATATCTTGGGCATGCCCTTAATTACAAGGCACACCTGGGAACCAAACAGGCCAAGACAGTTCCATCCTGTTACACTCTTATGTCACCTTTCTCACTAAAGCAGTAGATCCCTTTCTCCTCTGCTGGCGTGGGCCCTTTCGCTCTGCCACACCGTGAAAGGGAGTCCAATCTAGGCCCATTTTACAAACAATATCAGATATTAAAATGTTTTTTAAAAGCATATTATGGCATTTTACGACACTTTTATCGTGTCTTTGAGAGAAGTCCCCCCCCCCCCTTAAATAAAATATTGAGATGCTTCTTACAGAGCCACTCCTTAGTTGCCCTGGCTGTGTGTTTCGGGTCGTTGTCATGCTGGAGGTCACAAATTGAGTTGGCTTGAAGGGAGCCAAGTTTTTTTTAAAGCCCTAAGGCCAATGGCCTCAGGGTGTTAACCTTCGAGAGGAGAGCAATGGGTTCACTCAATGCAGTTGTTCCATGACTACAGCTACAGGGTATTGCATGACTCTTTTACCATCCTGTTGGACAGGCCATTGTGAGTCACCGTGTCAATTCTTAGACTAACCTTGACTGGCAAAAACTGGTATAATATAAAAGAGTGAGTGTGGAAAATGCCCTGTAATGTATTTCAACTTACACTACAAAGACTGTACTTTATGTTCAATGTGAAGTCCCCCATAACTTATTTTCTTCCTCATCTCTTTTTAAAACTGTGACCAAATAGCCCAGACCCAGCACACTATTGTTCATACAGTAGACAGAGAGCTGCGTGAAAGCTGTTTTTCATGTCGGTGAGAGGAAGAAGGAGAGGGAGAGTGGAAAGGAGAAGGAGGGTGTTTCATTGCTTTGTCCTGACAGAGGGGGAGGAGAGGAGTAGAGGAGCTTCAGAAGGCCACAGCTCCATTACATACAGTACAAGTTCCTTAAATGTCAGGCTACTTTGCATTTAACAAAGTGCAGTGGCATTCAGTGAGCATTAGCCTCAGCCACGGAGCAACTGTATCTGTCACATTGTTTCATCTGGGTCTTTAACCAAAGAAAGACTACAGACTACAGCCCACTTCACCGGCCTCACACTCTCACACACATACAATGTTGGATTAGGTTGGGTGCCCATAAAAACAGTCCACCACTGAGTCAATTGAAATAACAGTTTGAAAGAAGCATAGGGATCAATTCCACATGAGTGTGGATAGTGAGAATGAGAACACCCCTGCAGTGCTTTCTGTAATTGTTTTTCTGAGTGAGAATTCAAGGCAGAGCAGAGCTGCCACATATGCCAACATATGCTGGTGCATTGGCTGTATCACCACCACCCTGAGCCCCCTTAACTTTACCCATTACATGCGCCGCAGGCAGGCATGACAGTTTAACAGCTCTGATTTTGACTCCGCCGATCGTTGAGAGGGAAGTGCAAAGCTTTCCTTCACTAATTAAACCTTGATTAGAAAAATGTTTTACAGCTCGGAGTGAAGACACAGAGGTGAGCTAAGGCAAGGAGAGGGGTTAGAGACATGCTGCTGCTGAAACCTGTCATTGGAGCCTGCAGGTGGTGGTGCTTTGTCTCTACAGCTACAGTATGTACAAGCAGCCATCCGAGACTTCTTCTACGCTGCCTCTAGTCTGCTTGCTACTTCACAGAAAATACACCATAGATCTAAAGGCCCAGGCTCTAAAGCATGGCATGAATGCATGACAAATTGTTTTCATCACGTTTGAGATAATCTGATGATCCCTAATCTGTATTATCAAACACACGTATGAATATATGTTAAAGTAACCCAGGGGAGTACATTTGAGTCTGACTACACCAACTGAGCTAGATGTAATACAAAAGCTTGGCCATGCTGACCAAGTCTCCTAGAGAGCCCGGTCCTTGGTGCCCTGCAGTATTACACAGAATGAAGCACCTGGCAGGGTCCACAGTGTACAATAAGTGTGCTGAGAGCAAGTGTCTAGCCAGCCAGCCAGGCAGGCCTTTCAAACAGCACCATAGCTCTTCCTCTGACTGCCCTGTAGAGGGTCAGAGGCATGCTGATCAATCAAGCCCTGAGTTTCCTCGCCCCGCACTCACATTCTTTGTACTACTCTGCTCTTCACTACGTTGGCTCTCGACCAATGTGAATTAATGATACGCTACAAGACTTTACATTGTGGCAGGTTACATTAGCATAATAAGAGGAGACTGAGAGCAAGGGTTCAGAATACCTGCCATGGGAAAAGAACCCCAACAATGTAAGTTTCCCTTTTGTCAGCTAGCAGCTCAACCAACTGTTCCATTCAGTTCTTCTTCTATAGTATGAGCTAGGAGCAGTTGCTTTCTCCATTCATTCAAGATCTAGTGCTGCCATACTCAATAGGCTGGCTGCGGTCTGGATCCAGAGCCAGAACGGGGTCAATACAGATTGTGGGTCCCTACTTTTACAAAAAGGGACACAGTCAGTCTTTCAATTTAATATAATGGGCAGTTTCCCTCTTGTTATGTCATTCACTGACAGACATTAGAGAGCTATTTATAACCTGTCACAAATGACCAGTTGATCAACCAGCCCATGTTAGCTAGGTAGGTAAGTTAGGCTGACCAGCTATCTAAATTTTGTATTTATCATTGCCAGATTTCGTGACCAGGGACCTCGGCCCCCAGGTGGCCCTAATTCATTTTGTTGAGTCACTCAGGTATCAAAGAACACAAAGACATGGCAAAATGTGTAGAATTGCAAGAAACTGCAACATTCTCTCTCTCACTCTCTCACTCTCTCTCACACACTCTCTCTCTCACTGTCTCTCTCCCTCTCACACACACAAGGTTAATGCTGTGTTGGATGTAGACTCCAGCAAGGGCAGGACAGTAATGCCAGATGAACATCCTCAATCACAGCATGTCCTGCATAGTGCATACTCCATCACGTCATCCTTCCCCCGGCGCTAACACAGACATACACTTGCTGTTGCCACAGCAGCCATTCCACGAAGGAGCAAAACACAGTGGAGGTATAGGGTTGTCCTCCGCTTGGGAGGAGATGTATGCATGCACGTGCTGCATTCACTATAGTACCAACACATCTTGTGTTGTCTTATGGTTATCTTGTGGTTTTTGTTAGCTCATGGTTAAGCTTTAGCCAGTCAACCATGCAGAACAAATATTACCACTCATTTGCATTCTGCTTATGTCATTTTCTACATGGCTTCATGTAATCATAATGCCCCTTGTATTGTGTACTGTACTATATCAGAGAGCATCAGTCTACTGTGTGTGTGTGTGTGTTTCAGGAGGTACCAGTGCCTTCAGAAAGTATTCATTCACTTCATGGCTGGCTTTATATTATTCTTAACGATTTCACACATTGCATTAGTACTGTACAAAGTTAGAGGAGTGCTATTTGATAGATTCCCCCGCTCCCCCTACCTCGGGCTTCCAGTGGGGAGACCTGAGGTAAACCTCCCCCTTCTCATCTCATACTTCTGATTGGGAGACCTTCTCTGGCAATAGCTTGCCTAGCTCACAAACTAGAATCAGGGCGCCCACTCCGACAAGGTTAATAGACCAACAGTCCCACAGGGTGACATGATATCATTGACGTGATGTGCAAATGAGTGATAGAAAACTGATCGTGCAAATGAGCTGCCCATGTCGCCTATACCTAAATCCGCCACTGTGTGAATGGATGATCGATGTCGTACCCACAGCAACTGTTGTGCACTTGAGTGAGGACCCAAAAGCGGTTTAACAAAAACAGAGTCCTTTAATGTAAACACAGGGAAGACATAGATCCTCTTCAGATGTAGATAATGAAAAAATAGACAACCCGCAGAGAGGGCGACAAATGAAACAAAAAGTCCTTCTGATAATTACAAAAGAGCCCCCTTCTTAGCAGCAGAGGAGAATAGCTGGGTTAGCGGCGACAGGCTGCAGGTCTCTCTGGGTAGGCGCGGGTCGTAGAGGAACAGTGGTACCTGATCTCACGTAGCATCAGATGAACTGGACACAGTACAAACGATAAGACAGTTAGCTGAGTACAGGATGCGCTTGCCAGGCAGATTCCGACAGGACGGGACGGGACAAGAGTGAAGCAAACAAGACGATAGTTTGTTTCTGGCATGAAAAACTCAAACGAGAATCTGACAAAGAAAGAAGCAGGAACAGAGAGAGAAAGAGACCTAATCAGAGGGAAAAAAGGGAACAGGTGGGAAAAGGGTGAACGAGGTAGTTAGAGGAGATGAGGAACAGCTGGAGGAGGAGAGAAAGAGAAGGTAGCCTAATACGACCAGCAGAGGGAGACAGAGTGAAGAGAAAGAACAGGAACAAGACATAATATGACAAGACATGACAGTACCCACCACTCACCGAGCGCCCCCTGGCGCACTCGAGGAGGAAACCTGGCGGCAACGGAGGAAATCATCGATCAGCGAACGGTCCAGCACGTCCCGAGAGGGAACCCAACTCCTTTCCTCAGGACCGTACCCCTCCCAATCCACTAGGAACTGATGACCACGGCCCCGAGGACGCATGTCCAAAATCTTACGGACCCTGTAGATAGGTGCGCCCTCGACAAGGATGGGGGGGGGGGGGGAGACGAGCGGGGGCGCGAAGAACGGGCTTAACACAGGAGACATGGAAGACCGGGTGGACGCGACGAAGATATCGCGGGAGAAGAAGTCGCACTGCGACAGGATTAATTATCTGAGAAATACGGAACGGACCAATGAACCGCGGGGTCAACTTGCGAGAAGCTGTCTTAAGGGGAAGGTTTTGAGTGGAGAGCCATACTCTCTGACCGCGACAATATCTAGGACTCTTAGTTCTACGCTTATTAGCGGCTCTCACAGTCTGCGCCCTATAACGGCAAAGTGCAGACCTGACCCCCTTCCAGGTGCGCTCACAACGTTGGACAAAAGCCTGAGCGGAGGGGACGCAGGACTCGGCGAGCTGAGACGAGAACAGCGGAGGTTGGTACCCGAGGCTACTCTGTAAAGGAGATAGACCGGTCGCAGACGAAGGAAGCGAGTTGTGGGCGTATTCTGCCCAGGGGAGCTGTTCTGACCAAGACGCAGGGTTACGAAAAGAAAGACTGCGTAAGATGCGACCAACAGTCTGATTGGCCCGTTCGGCTTGACCGTTAGACTGAGGGTGGAAGCCGGACGAGAGACTGACGGAAGCCCCAATCAAACGGCAAAACTCCCTCCAAAATTGAGACATGAACTGCGGGCCTCTGTCCGAAACGACGTCTGACGGAAGGCCATGAATTCTGAAAACATTCTCGATGATGATTTGTGCCGTTTCTTTAGCAGAAGGGAGCTTAGCGAGGGGAATAAAATGAGCCGCCTTAGAGAACCTATCGACAACCGTAAGAATAACTGTCTTCCCCGCTGACGAAGGCAGTCCGGTGATAAAATCGAAGGCGATGTGAGACCACGGTCGAGAGGGAATGGGAAGCGGTCTGAGACAGCCGGCAGGAGGGGAGTTCCCGGACTTAGTCTGCGCGCAGACCGAACAAGCAGCCACGAAACGACGCATGTCACGTTCCCGAGTGGGCCACCAAAAACGCTGGCGAATGGAAGCAAGCGTACCCCGAACGCCGGGGTGGCCGGCTAACTTGGCAGAGTGAGCCCACTGAAGAACGGCCAGACGAGTAGGAACGGGAACGAAAAGAAGGTTCCTAGGGCAAGCGTGCGGCGACGGAGTCTGAGTGAGTGCTCGCTTTACCTGCCTCTCAATTCCCCAGACAGTCAACCCGACAACACGCCCCTCAGGGAGAATCCCCTCGGGGTCGGTGGAGACTACTGAAGAACTGAAGAGACGAGATAAAGCATCAGGCTTGGTGTTCTTAGAGCCCGGACGATAAGAAATTACGAACTCGAAACGAGCGAAAAATAGAGCCCAACGAGCCTGACGCGCATTAGGTCGTTTGGCAGAACGGATGTACTCATGGTTCCTATGGTCAGTCCAAACGACAAAAGGAACGGTCGCCCCCTCCAACCACTGTCGCCATTCGCCTAGGGCTAAGCGGATGGCGAGCAGTTCGCGGTTTCCCACATCATAGTTACGTTCCGACGGTGACAGGCGATGAGAAAAATACGCGCAAGGGTGGACCTTGTCGTCAGAGAGGGAGCGCTGAGAAAGAATGGCTCCCACGCCCACCTCTGACGCGTCAACCTCGACAACGAACTGTCTAGAGATGTCAGGTGTAACAAGGATAGGTGCGGATGTAAAACGATTCTTGAGAAGATCAAAAGCTCCCTGGGCGGAAACGGACCACTTAAAGCACGTCTTGACAGAAGTAAGGGCTGTGAGGGGAGCTGCCACCTGACCGAAATTACGGATGAAACGACAATAGAAATTTGCGAAGCCGAGAAAGCGCTGCAGCTCAACGCGTGATTTGGGAACGGGCCAATTAATGACAGCTTGGACCTTAGCGGGATCCATCTTAATGCCTTCAGCGGAAATAACCGAACCGAGAAATGTGACGGAGGAGGCATGAAAAGTGCACTTCTCAGCCTTCACATAAAGACAATTCTCTAAAAGGCGCTGGAGGACGCGTCGAACGTGCTGAACATGAATCTGGAGTGACGGTGAAAAAAATCTGGATATCGTCAATGTAAACGAAAACAAAGATGTTCAGCATGTCTCTCAGGACGTCATTTACTAATGCCTGAAAGACAGCTGGAGCGTTTACGAGGCCGAAAGGGAGAACCCGGTATTCAAAGTGCCCTAACGGAGTGTTAAACGCCGTTTTCCACTCGTCCCCCTCCCTGATGCGCACGAGATGGTAAGCGTTACGAAGGTCCAACTTAGTGAAAAACCTGGCTCCCTGCAGGATCTCGAAGGCTGAAGACATAAGAGGGAGCGGATAACGATTCTTAACTGTTATGTCATTCAGCCCTTGATAATCTATGCAGGGGCGCAGGGACCCGTCCTTCTTCTGAACAAAAAAAACCGCGCTCCGGCGGGAGAGGAGGAGGGGACTATGGTACCGGCGTCAAGAGCTACAGACAAATAATCTTCGAGAGCCTTACGTTCGGGAGCCGACAGAGAGTATAGTCTACCCCGGGGGGGAGTGGTTCCCGGAAGGAGATCAATACTACAATCATACGACCGGTGCGGAGGAAGAGAGGTGGCCCTGGACCGACTGAACACCGTGCGCAGATCGTGATACTCCTCCGGCACCCCCGTCAAATCACCAGGCTCCTCCTGTGAAGAAGAGACAGAGGAAACAGGAGGGATAGCAGACATTAAACATTTCACATGACAAGAGACGTTCCAGGAGAGGATAGAATTACTAGACCAATTAATAGAAGGATTATGACGAACTAGCCAGGGATGGCCCAAAACAACAGGTGTAAAAGGGGAACGAAAAATTTAAAAAGAAATGGTTTCGCTATGATTACCAGAGACAGTAACTGATGAGCTCTGGCTTTTACTGGGCATGAAGTGACAAAATGACCATCAGAACCGCAATAGAGACAGAGGCGGTTGGTGATTCTCCGTTCCTTCTCCTTAGCCGAGATGCGGATACCCCCCAGCTGCATAGGCTCAGAACCTGAGCCGGCGGAGGAAGATGGTAGTGATGCGGAGAGGGGGGCAACGGAGAACGCGAGCTCGGCGACGAAGATCAAACCGTCGCTCTATGCGAATAGCGAGTTCAATCAAGGAATCCACGCTGGAAGGAACCTCCCAGGAGAGAATCTCATCCTTAACCTCCGCGCGGAGACCCTCCAGAAAACGAGCGAGCAAAGCCGGCTCGTTCCAGTCACTGGAGGCAGCAAGAGTGCGAAACTCAATAGAGTAATCTGTTATGGATCGATTACCTTGACATAGGGAAGACAGGACCCTGGAGGCTTCCTCCCCAAAAACAGAACGGTCAAAAACCCGTATCATCTCCTCCTTAAAGTCCTGATACTGGTTAGTACACTCAGCCCTCGCCTCCCAGATTGCCGTGCCCCACTCACGAGCCCGTCCAGTAAGGAGAGATATGACGTAGGCGATACGAGCTGTGCTCCTGGAGTAAGTGTTGGGCTGGAGAGAAAACACAACATCACACTGAGTGAGGAACGAGCGGCATTCAGTGGGCTCCCCAGAGTAACACGGCGGGTTATTGATTCTGGGCTCCGGAGATTCTGAAGCCCTGGAAGTGGCCGGTGGATCGAGGCGGAGATGGTGAATCTGTCTTGTGAGGTCGGAGACTTGGGCGGCCAGGGTCTCAACGGCATGTCGAGCAGCAGACAATTCCTCCTCGTGTCTGCCTAGCATCGCTCCCTGGATCTCGACGGCTGAGTGGAAAGGATCCGGAGTCGCTGGGTCCATCTTGGTCAGATTCTTCTGTTGTGCACTTGAGTGAGGACCCAAAAGCGGTTTAACAAAAACAGAGTCCTTTAATGTAAACACAGGGAAGACATAGATCCTCTTCAGATGTAGATAATGGAAAAATAGACAACCCGCAGAGAGGGCGACAAATGAAACAAAAAGTCCTTCTGATAATTACAAAAGAGCCCCCTTCTTAGCAGCAGAGGAGAATAGCTGGGTTAGCGGCGAC
Organism: Oncorhynchus kisutch; assembly: GCF_002021735.2. Lineage (NCBI taxonomy): Eukaryota > Metazoa > Chordata > Actinopteri > Salmoniformes > Salmonidae > Oncorhynchus > Oncorhynchus kisutch. The sequence continues at coordinate 21,522,589 of NC_034201.2, forward strand.
AGGCTGCAGGTCTCTCTGGGTAGGCGCGGGTCGTAGAGGAACAGTGGTACCTGATCTCACGTAGCATCAGATGAACTGGACACAGTACAAACGATAAGACAGTTAGCTGAGTACAGGATGCGCTTGCCAGGCAGATTCCGACAGGACGGGACAAGGGTGAAGCAAACAAGATGATAGTTTGTTTCTGGCATGAAAAGCTCAAACGAGAATCTGACAAAGAAAGAAGCAGGAACAGAGAGAGAAATAGAGACCTAATCAGAGGGAAAAAAGGGAACAGGTGGGAAAAGGGTGAACGAGGTAGTTAGAGGAGATGAGGAACAGCTGGAGGAGGAGAGAAAGAGAAGGTAGCCTAATACGACCAGCAGAGGGAGACAGAGTGGAATATGACAAGACATGACAGCAACTGTTAAAACATTCCCAAATCAGAAACCGTGGATTGATGGCAGCATTTGCGCGAAACTGAAAGTGCGAACCACTGCTTTTAACCAGGGCAAGGTGACCAGAAACATGACAGAATACAAACAGTGTAGCTATTCCCTCCACAAGGCAATCAAACAAGCTAAGAGTCAGTATAGAGACAAAGTAGAGTCGCAATTCAACGGCTCAGACACAAGAGGTATGTGGCAGGGTCTAGAGTCAATCACTGATTACAAAAAGAAAACCAGCCCCATCGCGGACCAGGATGTCTTGCTCCCAGACAGACTAAATTACTTCTTTGCTCTCTTTGAGGACAATACAGTGCCACTGACACGGCCCGCTACCAAAACCTGCAGACTCTCCTTCACTGCAGCCGACGTGAGTAAAACATTTAACCGTGTTAACCCTCGCAAGGCTGCAGGCCCAGATGGCATCCCCAGCTGCGTCCTCAGAGCATGCGCAGACCAGCTGGCTGGTGTGTTTACGGACATTTAATCAATCCTTATCCCAGTCTGCTGTCCCCACATACTTCAAGAGGGCCACCATTGTTCCTGTTCCCAAGAAAGCTAAGATAACTGAGCTAAACGACTACCGCCCCGTAGCACTCACTTCGGTCATCATGAAGTGCTTTGAGAGACTAGTCAAGGACCATATCAACTCCAGCCTACCTGACAGACCCACTCCAATTTGCTTACTGCCCCAATAGGTCCACAGACGACGCAATCGCAACCACACTGCACACTGCCCTAACCAATCTGGATAAGAGGAAGACCTATGTGAGAATGCTGTTCATTGACTACAGCTCAGCATTTAACACCATAGTACCCTCCAAACTCGTCATCAAGCTCGAGACCCTGGGTCTCGACCCCACCCTGTGCAACTGGGTACTGGACTTCCTGACGGGCCGCCCCCAGGTGGTGGGGGTAGGTAACAACATCTCCACCCCGCTGATCCTCAACACTGGGGCCCCACAAGGGTGCGTTCTGAGCCCTCTCCTGTACTCCCTGTTCACCCACGACTGCGTGTCCATGCACGCCTCCAACTCAATCATCAAGTTTGCGGACGACACTACAGTGGTAGGCTTCATTACCAACAACGACAAGACGGCCTACAGGGAGGAGGTGAGGGCCCTCGGAATGTGGTGTCAGGAAAATAACCTCACACTCAACGTCAACAAAACAAAGGAGATGATCGTGGACTTCAGGAAACAGCAGAGGGGGCACCCCCCTATCCACATCGACAGGACAGTAGTGGAGAAAGTTTTAAGTTCCGCGGCGTACACATTACGGACAAACTGAATTGGTCCACCCACACAAACAGCGTGGTGAAGAAGGCGCAGCAGCGCCTCTTCAACCTCAGGAGGCTGAATAAATATGGCTTGTCACCAAAAACACTCACAAACTTTTACAGTATCACCGCCTGGTACGGCAACTGCTCCGCCCACAACAGTAAGGCTTTCCAGAGGGTAGTGAGATCTGCACAACGCATCACCGGGGGCAAACTACCTGTCCTCCAGGACACCTACACCACCCGATGTCACAGGAAGGACAAAAAGATCATCAAGGACAAAATCCACCCGAGCCACTGCCTGTTCACCCCGCTATCATCCAGAAGGCGAGGTCAGTACAGGTGCATCAAAGCAGGGACCGAGAGACTGAAAATCAGCTTCCATCTCAAGGCCATCAGACTGTTAAACAGCCACCACTAATATTGAGTGGCTAATGCCAACATACTGACTCAACTCCAGCCACTTTAATAATGGAAAATGTATGTAAAAAATGTATCACTAGCCACTTTAAACAATGCCACTTAATATAATGTTTACATACCCTACATTACTCATCTCATATGTATATACTGTACTCTATACTATCTACTGCATCTTGCAATCTTTATGTAATACATGTATCATTGGCACTTTAAACAATGCCACTTTTATGTTTACATACCCTACATTACTCATCTCATATGTATATACTGTACTCGAAACCATCTACTGCATCTGGCCTATGCTGTTCTGTACCATCACTCATTCATATATAGTGGGGCAAAAAAGTATTTAGTCAGCCACCAATTGTGCAAGTTCTCCCACTTAAAAAGATGAGAGAGGCCTGTAATTTTCATCATAGGTACACTTCAACTATGACACACAAAATGAGAAAAAATAATCCAGAAAATCACATTGTAGGATTTTTAAGGAATTTATTTGCAAATTATGGTGGAAAATAAGTATTTGGTCACCGACAAACAAGCAAGATTTCTGGCTCTCTCAGACCTGTAACTTCTTCTTTAAGAGGCTCGTCTGTCCTCCACTCGTTACCTGTATTAATGGCACCTGTTTGAACTTGTTATCAGTATAAAAGACACCTGTCCACAACCTCAAACAGTCACACTCCAAACTCCACTATGGCCAAGACCAAAGAGCTGTCAAAGGACACCAGAAACAAAATTGTAGACCTGCACCAGGCTGGGAAGACTGAATCTGCAATAGGTAAGCAGCTTGGTTTGAAGAAATCAACTGTGGGAGCAATTATTAGGAAATGGAAGACATACAAGACCACTGATAATCTCCCTCGGTCTGGGGCTCCACGCAAGATCTCACCCTGTGGGGTCAAAATGATCACACTACGCCGCCAGGGACTCAAATCCTGCAGTGCCAGACGTGTCCCCGTGCTTAAGCCAGTACATGTCCAGGCCCGTCTGAAGTTTGCTAGAGAGCATTTGGATGATCCAGAAGAAGATTGGGAGAATGTCATATGGTCAGATGAAACCAAAATATAACTTTTTGGTAAAAACTCCACTCGTCGTGTTTGGAGGACAAAGAATGCTGAGTTGCATCCAAAGAACACCATACCTACAGTGTAGCAAGGGGGTGGAAACATCATGCTTTGGGGATGTTTTTCTGCAAAGGGACCAGGACGACTGACCCGTGTAAAGGAAAGAATGAATGGGGCCATGTGTCGTGAGATTTTGAGTGAAAACCTCCTTCCATCAGCAAGGGCATTGAAGATGAAACGTGGCTGGGTCTTTCAGCATGACAACACACCGCCCGGGCAACGAAGGAATGGCTTCGAAAGAAGCATTTCAAGGTCCTGGAGTGGCCTAGCCAGTCTCCAGATCTCAATCCCATAGAAAATCTTTGGAGGGAGTTGAAAGTCCATCACTGCTCTAGAGGAGATCTGCATGGAGGAATGGGCCAAAATACCAGCAACAGTGTGTGAAAACCTTGTGAAGACTTACAGAAAACGTTTGACCTCTGTCATTGCCAACAAAGGGTATATAACAAAGTATTGAGATAAACTTTTGTTATTGACCAAATACTTATTTTCCACCATAATTTGCAAATAAATTCCTTAAAAATCCTACAATGTGATTTTCTGGATTTTTTTTCTCATTTTGTCTGTCATAGTTGAAGTGTACCTATGATGAAAATTACAGGCCTCTCTCATCTTTTTAAGTGGGAGAACTTGCACAATTGGTGGCTGACTAAATACTTTTTTGCCCCACTGTATCTGAATGTACATATTCTTCATTCCTTTACACTTGTGTGTATTAGGTAGTTGTTGTGGAATTGTTTGGTTAGATTACTCGTTGGTTTTACTGCATTGTCGGAACTAGAAGCACAAGTATTTCGCTACACTCGCATTAACATCTGCTGACCATGTGTATGTGACAAATCAAATTTGATTTGATCACCACATGTGTGGTTCCCACCGTGAAGCATGGAGGAGGAGATGTGATGGTGTGGGGGTAATTTGCTGGTGACACTGTTTGTGATTTATTTAGAATTCAAGGCACACTTAACCAGCATGGCTACCACAGCATTCTGCAGCGTTACGCCATCCTGTTTCGTGGGACTATCATTTGTTTTTCAACAGGACAATGACCCAACACACCTCCAGGCTGTGTAAGGGCTATTTGACCAAAAAGGAGAGTGATGGAGTGCTGCATCAGATGACCTGGCCTCCACAATCACCCGACATCAACCCAATTGAGATGGTTTGGGATGAGTTGGACTGCAGAGTGAAGGAAAAGCAGCTAACAAGTGCTCAGCATATGTGGGAACTCCTTAAAGACTGTTGGAAAATTATTCCAGGTGAAGCTGGTTGAGAGAATGCCAAGAGTGTGCAAAGCTGTCATCAAGGCAAAGGGTGGATACTTTGAAGAATCTCAAATACAATATATATTTTGATTTGTTTAACACTTTTTTGTAACTACATGATTCCATATGTGTCATTTCATAGTTGTGATGTCTTCACTATTATTCTATAAAATGTTTAAAATAGTTTTTTTTTAAATAAGAAACCCCTTGAATGAGTAGGTACTGTATGTCCAAACCTTTGACTGGTACTGTAAATATCCACACGACACTACATGCTAGAATCACCTTTGGCAGCGATTACAGCTGTGAGTCTATCTCTAAGAGCTTTGCACACCTGGATTGTACTATATTTACACATTATAATTTTTTTAAATTCTTCATTCTCTGCCCAGTTGGTAGTTGATCATTGCTAGACAGCAATTTTAAAGTCTTGCCATAGATTTTCCTAGTGATTTATGTCAAAACTGTAACTATGCCACTCAGTAACATTCAATGTAATCTTGTTAAGCAACAAGTGTTTACTTGGCCTTGTGCTTAGGTTATTGTCCTGCTGAAAGGTGAATTTGTTTTCCAGTGTCTGTTGGAAAGCAGACTGAACCAGGTTTTCTGCTAGGATTTTGCCAGTGCTTAGCTCTATTCCATTTATTTTTATCCTACGAAACTCCCTAGTCCTTGTCGATGACAAGCATACTCACGACATGATGCTGCCACCACCATGCTTAAAAATATGAAGAGTGGTACTCATTGATGTGTTGTGATGGATTTGCAGTTTTAGTTAGTACCTTATTGCAAACAGGATGCATGTTTTTGATTTGTTTATTCTGTACTATGCTTCCTTCTACTCAATCTGTCATTTAGGTTAGTGTTGTGGAGTAACTACAATGTTGTTGATCCAGTTTTCTCCTATTGCAGCCATTGAACTTTGTAATTGTTTTAAATTCATCATTGGCCTCATCGTGAAATCCCTGAGCATTTTCCTTCCTCTATGGCAATTGAGTTAGGAAGGAGGCCTGTCTCTTTGACTGGGTGTATTGGTACACCATCCAATGTGTAATTAATAACTTCACCATACTGAAAGGCATATTCAATGTCTGTTTATTAATTTTTACCCATCTACCAATAGGTGCCCTTCTTTGCGAGGTATTTGCAAACCTTCCTGGTCGTTGTGGATGAATATGTGTTTAGAATGCACTGCTCGACTGAGGGACTTTACAAATAATAAACTCAGCAAAAAAAGAAACGTGCTCTCAATGTCAACTGCGTTTATTTTCAGCAAACATTTAACATGTGTAAATATTTGCATGAACATAACAAGATTCGACAACTGAGACATAAACTGAACAAATTCCACAGACATGTGACTAACAGGAATTTAATCATGTGTCCCTGAACATAGGGGGGTCAAATCTAAAGTAACAGTACTGCAGTGCATCTCCTCCTCATGGACTGCACCAGATTTGCCAGTTCTTGCTGTGAGATGTTACCCCAATCTTCCACCAAGGCACCTGCAAGTTCCCGGACATTTCTGGGGGGAATGGCCTTAGCCCTCACCCTCCGATCCAACAGGTCCCAGACATGCTCAATTGGATTGAGATCCGGGCTCTTCGCTGGCCATGGCAGAACACTGACATTCTTCTCTTGCAGGAAATCATGCACAGAACGTGCAGTATGGCTGGTGGCATTGTCATGCTGGAGGGTCATGTCAGGATGAGCCTGCAGGAAGGGTACCACATGAGGGAGGAGGATGTCTTCCCTGTAATGCACAGCGTTGAGATTTCCTGCAATGACAACAAGCTCAGTCCGATGATGCTGTGACACACCGCCCCAGACCATGACGGACCCTCCACCTCCAAGTCGATCCTGCTCCAGAGTACAGGCCTCGGAGTAACGCTCATTCCTTTGACGATAAACTGGAAATCTGACCACCACCCCTGGTGAGACAAAACCGCGATTCATTAGTGAAGAGCACTTTTTGCCAGTCCTGTCTGGTCCAGCGATGGCGGGTTTGTGCCAATAGGCGATGTTGTTGCCGGTGATGTCTGGTGAGGACCTGCCTTACAACAGGCCTACAAGCCCTCAGTCCAGCCTCTCTCAGCCTACAGTCAGCACTGATTGTGCGTTCCTGGTGTAACTCAGGCAGATGTTGTTGCCATCCTGTACCTGTCCCGCAGGTGTGATGCTCAGAGGTACCGATCCTGTGCAGGGTTTGTTACACGTGGTCTGCCACTGCAAGGACGATCAGCTGTCCGTCCTGTAGCGCTGTCTTAGGCGTCTCACAGTACAGACTTTGCCTTTTATTGCCCTGGCCACATCTGCAGTCGTCATGCCTCCATGCAGCATGCCTAAGGCATGTTCACACAGATGAGCAGGAGCCCTGGGCATCTTTCTTTTGGTGTTTTTCAGAGTCAGTAGAAAGGCCTTTTTAGTGTCCTAAGTTTTCATAACTGTGACCTTAATTGCCTACCGTCTGTAAGCTGTTAGTGTCTTAACGACCATTCCACGGGTGCATGTCCATTAATTGTTTATGGTTCATTGAACAAGCATGGGAAAACATTTTTAAACCCTTTACAATGAAGATCTGTGAAGTTATTTGGATTCTTACAAATTATCTTTGAAAGACAGGTTCCTGATAAAGGGAGTTTAGTATGTGTGGGTTCCAGAGATGAGGAAGTCATGCAAAAATCATGTCCATGCAACTTATTATGTGACTTGTTAATCACATTTTTACACCTGAACTTATTTAGGCTTGCCATAACAAAGGGATTGATTACTTAAGACATTATTATGTAAACATTTTATGTAAACATTTCTAAAAACAGATTCCACTTTGACATTATGGGGTATTGTGTGTAGGCCAGTGACACAAAATGTCAGTTTAATAAAATTTAAATTCAGGCTGTAACAAAACAAAATGTGGAAAAAGTCAAGGGGTGTGAGTACTTTCTGAAGGTGCTGTCCTCCCATGCACTCATGGATATTTTCAATGCCTGTCTGATTAATGGAAAGCTCCCTGACTCATGGAAAGGTGCTCTTATCCACAGAATACACCAAAAAGACTGTTTCAGAGTATCCTCCTACATGGACAGACATCTCTCTCTTACCCTCTGTTTATAAAGTCTTCATGAAATGCTTGCTTGCCCACGTAAAGGTGTACCATGGCTTGTAGATACAGGCGTTCTCTCTCCCAAACAACAGGTATACAGTACGGTGTACAGACAGACAGGGCATGAATGAACCTGTTTTCTGCCTAAAACTGGAATTGAAGACTTCAAGCATGAATCCACAAAGTTTCTGGACTTTAGAGATGCCTTTGGTACTTTGTCACATATTGTAATGACCAATGCCCTTGAGGAAATACAACTCAGCCTCATGTGGACATTATCCGATGTGTACGGAGGCTCTTTTCTCCAAGTTATCTGTGGGAAGCAGCTAACTGAACCGCTCCCACTAAGGGTCGGGAAAAAAAAGGATGCCCATGGAGTGCTTTTGACTTCCTCCTAGCCATCAACCAGTAGCTGAAATGGCTATGCCAGTGTGCCCCAGCCCTTGTACGGTCACCGAACCCAGTACAGGGGTATGCTGATGATGTTCAGATCTCCTCCATAGAGAAGCATGTTATCAAAGACATGCTCTCTCGCACAGATTACTTTTTAAATTGATAAGCCCCCAACATTTACACTAAAGTATAAACCATTCAGAGTGTACTCTCATCACGAAACATTCAGCCATCTTGGACATAAGTGTAATGTTGCTGTCAAGGAGCTTGTCCATTAGTATTCAACCAGGCTTGATATGAGCGACATTTCCCCTCTGCCTGTGATCAGGAAGCTAGACTGTGAGAAAGGTGGCACTAGCAAAGATTCAACACTAGTTTGCCAATGTGCATATTCCACCACTGGCCACAGACCCTGAGGACAACTTCCTGGGCTTACTGGACAATCATGCTGCAGGCTTTGGAGTCTGGTCTGACTGACCAGACCTCAATGACCTGTGCAAGTGGACCAGAGTGGAGCTCAGATAGACATGGACTGACACACAAACCGAGCCAGTGATTGCCTCTGATGCAGTTGGGGCAGACCCCTGTGTTGTTGTGGAGGCTTCTGTCACCCATGACGGAACATCTCATCTTACATCAAGGACAACACTAGTCGGTCTCAGACGGATGAACAGACGGAGAGAGGAGAGTCTCCACTGTTAATTTGAAGTCTCCCAGTCGCTTAATTTATTTAGTCATCTCTGTAAACATTGTTGATTAGACTGTCTACAGAAGCCAGTTTTTTCCAGTTGGTACAAGACTGTAGTACAGTGAGTGCCATGATTTAGTTATAACTAAATCTAAGATGATTAGTGCTCCTTCCCTCTAGTCCTAAATGGACGGGACAAGGATGAGAGTAAATACTGTATCTGGCTGCTGCAAAGTAAAGATATGTAGCATTCTCCTCTCCTTTAGCTACAGCTCATTTCTCTCTGAAGCTGTTTTGTCAAAACATCATGAAAAGATCATTGCACTTAAGGTTTTATTTCCAGTAGACTGATATTCGAAACCCAGGGTGACCTGGTGCAATTGGTGGCATGCTGTGAACGTTAAAAATTACATATAAAATAGCTCTTAAGGTTGCATTACAGTAATAACTGTAACACTAAGTTCCACAGACACTGGCACAAACACAACAACACACAAACACACAGCAGAGACAGTTAGCCCTGGGGCCTCATTTATAAAACGGACTTACGATTAATTTTGAGTATGACTTAGGTATGACTTGGGCCTCATTTATAAAATGGACTTACGATGTATGACTTGTGCAGTGTGACTTACGCAGTATGATTTACGCAGAAAGTATTACTTACGCAGAAAACCACGTATAAGTAGTTATTTATAAAACCTTACTTTGACGTGGAAATTATATTATCTCTACGCAAAGTCTAGACTTGAAGTAAGTGATTTTCCTGCTGGTTATGTAGGGGTATTGTAGTTTAGGACGCATATGCGTCCAAGCCTGTGGTGAACTTTGCATTAGCTTTATGAACAACTTGTTAGGAAGTAATTAATTACCAGACGCAAGGTGTTTTGAATTAAAAGCAGGATGCGATGTTCTATAAATAGTATGTCATATTAGAAAAAAATAACCATGGCTGTTCTTGCGTTATTGGAAGACATTGGAAACCGTGATTTTAGAAGGGAGCGAGTTTTCAGCGATCGGAATGATTTTTTTGCGCATGATGATCCACGGTTTATAAATCGCTATTGTCTCCCAAGAAATGTTCTGTTAGATTTGTGTGCGGATTTAGCCCATAATCTGGAAAGAAAAACACGCTTTAATCATGCCATACCCATATCGGTCCAAGTACTGTCCACTCGGAGATTCCTCGCTACTGGGACATTCCAGAGGGAAATGAGTGACAGGTCGGGTATATCTCAGCCACATCCTGCCACAAGTGATTGAGGCGATTCTACACGTATTGTCCACGAGATACATTAGTTTCCTATTTACAACCGATGAACAGGCGCACGTCAAAGCAGTTTGTCTGCTCATTTAATTTCCCAGGGGTCATCGGTGCAGTTGACTGCACGCATATTGCCTTACGCGCACCGTCTGCAGATGAACATGTATATGTTATCATTAATTGAATATTCAGATCTGCGATGCCCATACGCAACTACTCAATTTATGCTCCGAGTGGCCAGGGTCTACGCATGACTCATTCATTCTGCGCCACCGCAGAGTAGGCCTACATCTAGAACCTGGTGAGAGTGGAGGCAGGTGGCATCTCGGTGAGTTATTTTGTTGTATATAATAGCCTAACCGTGTAAAATAATGTACCAACAGTTTTACCCTATTAGGTGACCGGGGCTATCCACTGAGAACGTGGCTTCTCACTCCCTTTGCTGATCAGCAAAAGAAATGCGCTACAATTTGGCGCACTGTAGAACAAGGTCGGTTGTGGAGCGCACCATTGGACTGCTGAAAGGCAGTCATGTGAACTAAACGACATGTCCTAGCAAACGTGCTAGCAAAAGTAGCTAATTGGATACTAGTAATGGACATTATCGAACAAAACAACGATTTATTGCGGAACTAGGATTCCTGGCACTGCATTCTGATGAAAGATCATCAAAGGTAAGGGAATATTTATGATATAATTTCGTATTTCTGTTGACTCCAACATGGCGGAGAAATGTTGTGTATTTCTGAGCGTGTCTCAGATTATTGCATGGTATGCTTTTTTCGTAAAGTTTTTAAAAAATCTGACACAGTGGTTGCATTAAGAACAAGTGTATCTTTAATTATATGTAAAACATGTATCTTTCATCAAAGTTAATGAATATTTCTGTTATATGACGTGACTCTCTGTAATTACTCTGCATTTCTGAACATAATTTGTGGATATAAATATGCATATTATCGAACAAAACATAAATGTATTGTGTAACATGATGTCCTATGTCCAGATGAAGATTATCAAAGGTGAAGATTATCAAAGGTTAGTGATGAATTTTATCTCTATTTCTGCTTTTGTGACTCAATCTTTGGCTGGGAAAAATGGCTGTGTGTTCTATTGGATTTGGTGGTGATCTAACATAAATATGTGTTGTGTTTTCGCTGTAAAACATTTAAAAAATCGTATACGATGGGTAGATTAACAAGATGTTTATCTTTCATTTGCTGTATTGGACTTGTTAATGTGTGAAAGTTAAATATTTCCCGCGCTGCCTTTTCAGCGGAATGTTGGGGGGGGGGGGGGGGGGGGGGGGTTAAGATCAGACCATTTATTTTTCACATCAGCCACAGTTCTGTCTTGATGCCACCTTGTTCACTGCAGTGGCGACACACTCCCAAACTACCGGTTTGGTTTTATTTTGTCAACCCACTATTTAGTCCACCGAATAATACGTGTTGCAATCTCCTCTACCATCGCTGTAATCTCATCTTCCAAAAAGTTTACTTTTCTTTTTTGGTCCATGGCTATTCCTGACTAAACCTTCATTTGTGCTAGCATTCTATAAGGGGAAATCGCTGATTGCAATGCACGTTCAGGTGCTGTTAATTTTGAGTTTTATAGATCACAGGTGCATAAATTACAAATGGGCTGCTCAGAACCTGCGTAAGCAAGGTTTTTTATGCTCAGTGTCTTTTTTGACTCCAACGTAAGCCCCTCGTCGGAAATGATTTTACGACTAAGATTTTTTTTTTTATAAATGAGGCCCCAGGACAGTACAGAACTCTTGAGGATAGCCTACATCTTAGATTATTCTCACCCCAAAATGTAGTAAAAAGAAAAATAAAGTTTGTTTTGAAGGGTCTGTCCAATATCGGAGAGAGATTAAATATCAGACAGGTTAAAGATTTTAAAGCATTGAGGCAATTGAGACATGAATTGTGCATGTGTGCCATTCAGAGGGTGATTGGGCAAGACAAAAGTGCCTTTGAAGGGGGTATGGTAGTAAGTGCCAGGCTCACAGGTTTGTATCAAGAACTACAACACTGCTGTTTTTTTCTTGCACAACAGCTTCTTGTGTATCAATCAGTGGCGTCCCGTCATTCAGGGAGGTGGGGCATAGTGCTGCTATTGATTTACATTAGAAGTGCCCATCCAAGAAGGCTCAAGGTCATTGGTCACAGATAAAATGACGTCAAATCACGTTATATCTATCAAAGCTTTGATTGGACTGATCATGTCAACATCATACTTTCAAAATCTTAGCTAGCAAGCAAGCTAGCAAACCAATCACCATCATGAATCAAGTCGACAATCTATTGGCAAATTATTTTTAATCCTTGTCAAATGAAGATAAATTATAGATAAAATGTATCGGTGGTCATCGGCCATTAGCCATAAACATTACACAAGTTGAAAAATCGAAAATTCAACAATGAGTGGCTAAGTGCAAGCGTTTCAAAGTAATCAGTATTGCTGTAGCTCTGCAACCTTTCACCGCAGATGCAGATGGCTGACATCGGTAGATGCGGTGGATTGAGACACAGCCCATGCAAAAATAGATATATCTAGCTTAAACAGACAGGATTTTATGGGGCGGGGGCGCAGACATCGAATCTAAAGGTTTAGATGTCAGTTACCTAGCAGACTTAGCAGCCCAGCTGACCCATCAGTATAGCAGTAGGCCCCAGGGATGATGTAGTCTGCCTCAACCAGATGGAGAGAAATCCCTCTCCTCTATACACCTTCCCTGGTGCCTGAGCTTGCTGCCTGCTCCCACATCTTATCTCATGAGGCTTCAGAGGATAAGACCTGGGCATTGACTACACTCTGTCAGTGAGAAAGGAGATTTCCTTTTACCTCAGATCTCAGTATGACAGGCTCATGGTTAGAAACATTCAATAAGGTTAGAAGAGGAATATTAAATGTTGAGGGCAACTGAGAACTTCAGAGTTAGCCAAAATGAATCAAAATCAAACAGACATTAAAAATGTATCTTCTTTAACATAGTTAAATATCAAATCCCATTTAACACCAGCTACAGGGCAATTAAAAACTGCTTTGTACTAGCGACATGGATAGCACCAGGGGAAATATGGCTGACGAAGCCAACACTCATTAACAAAGGGGAGACCTCTCTGGACCCAGTGCTGAGCTGGAGCTGTGGTTCAACAGGCCAGAAGTGAGGAGAGAACAACTCCCCTGCATTCAGATGACACAGTGCACTTAGAGAGAGTAATAAGGCCCCAGTCACCCCAAACCAGGCCTATCTCTCCAAGCCCAGAGATGAGAAGAGACAAGAGGTCTGCTCCACTGTGGCCTTCAAATCACTCTCTTTTACTCTCTTTTTACACTCTCTCTCTCTCCCCTCATTCACTCTCTTTTACTCTCTTTTTACACTCTCTCTCTCCCCTCATTCACTCTCTCCCTCTGTCTTCTCTTTATCATTCTCTTCACTCTCTTTATCCCTCCTACGCTCTCTCCGTTTAGCTTGAGCCAACCCTCTGGGGAAGAGCGCTTACCGGCTGGGTTATTACACTGTCAGTCACATGGGATGTTGGTTGGCTCCATGGATGCTGAGCGCAGCTGGAATCCTCCATGGGGTCTTCAGTGGATCCCTCACTCTGCTCCTCTGAGTCCCCTGTCAAAGGGCCCAGGAGCGAGGGAGGCCCTGGGGTGCGCTCTCCCCTCCTGGGTGGATCACTTCCAGACAGTAGTTAAGATGCTAGGGCTTGACAAATATGCTAGGGTTTGACAAATATGCAAAGGCCTGACAAAGTAGGCCCTAACAAAGAGCCATGGCCATTGGAACATATGGTGACTGCTAACCATATCCTAGCCCAACACATTACAGAACAAATAAGAAACTCCCACCGGCTAAGACACACAAGAGATTATGGACTCAAGTATTTATTACAAGGACAAAGTCATTGTTTTCTTAATAGTGTGCGACAGGAGAGGAATGCTCAAAACACTTGCTGATAAAAAATGCAAAAGTGCAGTCTCCTCTGAGGTGAGAGAAATGTAGAGTCAGAGTGAGTGTAGATGTTCTGGATGGGCTGCCTGTGTAACCACAAACTAAATCCATTCCCTGCTCAGTTCACTTTACTCACGTGGGATGTCAACACGTTGTGCTCCTGTTGTAATTTTGTTGCAGTGAATGATTCACAATTGCTAAAAGTTTGAGGTATTTTAAATGTTTCACACAAACATATTGCGCTAATGTGATACTGTATAACACAAATAAATAAACGTTTCATTCCGTTTCATCACTTACTAAACGCTATGCAAGTGACGCGTTCCTACGTCATATTTCTGTGTTCATTTCCCAGATTTTTTGAATGGGCTTGACAATTAAATCATCAAATTCATGAAAACACAGTTGTATAAGATATATAAACAATTGTTTTCATGTTTGTGGATAAATGTATTTCTGCCAGATGCCTTTAATGAGGTTTTTGCCCATTGAATACCGTTCGAAGAGCCTACACAAGTTTAGGCTACTATTTGCCGCATCACAAGTTTAGGCTACTATTTGCCGCATCACAAGTTTAGGCTACTATTTGCCGCATCACAAGTTTAGGCTACTATTTGCCGCATCACAAGTTTAGGCTACTATTTGCCGCATCACATCAAATCAAATTTTCTTTGTCATGTGCCGAATACAACAGGTGGCTGAGAGAGAGAGAGAGAGAGAGAGCAGTCTATGACTAGGGTGGCTGGAGTCTGACAATTTTTAGGGCTTTCCTCTGACAACGCCTGGATGGCAGGAAGCTTGGCCCTGGTGATGTACTGGACAATACGTACTACCCTCTGTAGTGCCTTGCAGTCGGAGGCTGAGCAGTTGCCACACCAGGCAGTGATGCAACCTGTCAAGATGCTCTCGATGGTGCAGCTGTAAAATCTTTTGAGGATCTGAGGACCCATGCCAAATCTTTTCAGTCTCCCGAGGGGGAATAGGTTTTGCCGTGCCCTCTTCATGACTGTCTTGGTGTGTTTGGACCATGTTAGTTTGTTGGTGATGTGGACGCCAAGGAACTTGAAGCTCACAACCTGCTCCACCAGGTTGAGAATTGGGGCGTGCTCGGTCCTCCTTTTCCTGAAGTCCACAATCATCTCCTTTGTCTTGATCACGTTGAGGGAGAGATTGTTGTCCTTGCACCACACGGTCAGGTATCTGACCTCCTCCCTATAGGCTGTCTCGTTGTTGTCGGTGATCAGGCCTACTACTGTTGTGTCATCGGCAAACTTAACGATGGTGTTGGAGTCATGCCCAGCCGTGCAGTCATGAGTGAACAGGGAGTACAGGAAGGGACTGAGTATGCACCCCTGAGGGGCCACTGTGTTGAGGATCAGCGTGGCGGATGTGTTACCTACCCTTACCACCTGGGGGCGGCCTTTCAGGAAGTCCAGGATCCAGTTGCAGAGGGAGGTGTTTAGTCCCAGTGACCTTGGCTTAGTGATGAGCTTTGAGGGCACTATGGTGTTGAACGCTGAGCTGTAGTCATTCTCACATAGGTGTTCCTTTTGTCCAGGTGTGTGGGGCAGTGTGGAGTGCAATAGAGATTGCATCATCTGTGGATCTGTTGGGGCAGTATGCAAATTGGAGTGGGTCTAGGGTTTATGGGATAATGGTGTTGATTGTGAGCTATGACCAGCCTTTCAAA